>NW_026116561.1:0-12535 GCF_001640805.2 Lates calcarifer
TTACAAGCTTTGAGCTTTGAGCAAAGCATTTTTTAAGTTCTGTTATTGGGTGCATATATAAATCATTTATGCTTAAACAAGGCTTATAATGAAGTTATTTGAACAGTGAATATCTCATCTGCCTAAAGTCAGGGCGAAGCCACTAACCAGCTGTAGGGATGGGTATCATTAGGATTTTATCTTTATCCATACAGACCCCTATCAGTCCAGCTCAGACTGTTACTGGTTTAAGAGAGTGAAGTTTATAGCAATTTGCAAAATTTGGAGATTAGTGACAAACTAACCAGTTAGACTACATACAGACAAGCTTTCATTTTAGCTGTTAGTAACAGTTTGCCATGAGCTTAACCAGCGTGCTGTGCTTCCTGTTAAACATGTCATGAGACTGTGGACAACGCTGAAAATATTACTTTACTAACTACTGGCCAAACAGGCGCTTTGACAAAGAAAAGGTAAAGGCCAGCAGCTTTTACTTTTCAATGCACTTGTCGTCAACTTGAGTGGCTTATATTCAGCTGGTTCACCTCGACGCTGGGGACCTAGTGCACTTTTCCTGTCGCCGTACACTGAGTAACACGAAAAAATCAGCTGACCCCGTGTGAAATTTCCTAACTGATCAAAACCAAACTGTAAAGACAGCATCAATCCACGCTCAGCTTTGGTCAAGGGGAGACATATGGTAAGATTACATGAATTCATGTAATCTTCTTTGAGACTACAATTTCAGACTTAACTAAGTCATTCACTAGTGTCTTGGCAGCGTTTATGGGTTCTTTAGACAGGTCTCTAACTGGTTTTCTTTCCAGGGTCATTGAAATCTTTGGCTTCCTACCTCTGCCAGGCTTGTTCTGCACAGTGTGGCTCTCCTTGAATTTCTCGGTGACGCTTCTCATTTGAGTTCTTGACGCTTGGAAATGCTGTTATAACTTTGTATATCCTTCTCCTGCTTCCTAAGCATCGACAATTCTTCAAGTCTACAGTGATTTCCTTAGTTTTTGGCATGATGCTTTCTCAAGTGACAGCTCAAATCTTAACTGAAGTTTTTATACCGCGTGTAAAGCAGCTCTTGGCTCTCCTGACTGTAACCTCTCTGTGGCAGCTTCTCACAGACTCAATCAACTCTTCTTCCCCTCCCCCCTCAAACACAAACACAAACACAAACACACACACACACACACACACACACACACACACACACACACACAGAGACCCCCTTCCAAAAACCCATCAAAGAGTAATACAATGGCTCCATCTATAGGATAAAGTAGAGAGTCGCAACAGGAAGTTACCCCAAAATCTGAGGTTTCAAAACAGGAAGTTGGGTTTCGAACTTTGACGGGCCAGAACCGGCACACGCTTCGACCAAACTCACAATTTTCGGAGCCAGTCTTCCAAAAAATCCTCAAGGAGGGGCTGACAACATTTGAAGTGAATCTGGTCACCCGTCTAGAAACTGGACATCACACTATAAAATATGTCATTTCCTGCTATAAATAGGTGGCGCTACAACAATTGTATGAATATTGACATATGGATGTGTGCAGATAGGTACCATTAACAATCCTGTAAAGTTTGATGCAGTTTGGACAAAGTATGGCCGAAATATAGCAAAATAAAGCAACTTCCTGTTTCGTGGCGAGTAATCGAACTTTGAGGGGCCATAACTTCCACGCCCTTCAACAAAAACTCAAAATCTGCCGCAATTTAACATCGTCTATGTCTTAAGAACATACTATTAAGTTTTGAAGTCAATCGGATAATGCGTCTAGGACTAGTTCGCGTTCAAGCGACCCTGGAAATGGCCAAAAACACACAATTTTTTCACCTTCCGGTCAAAATAAAAATACTTTCTGTTGGGTTTAGAATATGGCTCCAAGAGACTTTTTTGGTGCGTCATGGGATGTTACATATGTGTGCAGATTTTCAGATTTTTAGGCGCAACGGGCTTGAGGGGCTGTTCCGTTTAAAAATGTAGGTGGCGCTACCGAGGCCATTTTACCACGCCCATGCTCAAGACCCCTAAATTATTAAATTTTTCGCCGTGCCTGACGCGTCTGCAAATTTTTGGTAAGTTTTCACGCATGTTAAGGCCCTCAAAAAGCCGATCTAAGAGGCGGAAAAAAAGAAAGAAAAAATAATAATAATAATAATAATTAAAAGCTTGCGGAGCAGCCGTTGAACCGGGCCCTCGCACCCCGGCGCCCGTCGGGGGGACGCGGCGACCGCCGGGGACCCCGGCAACCGACGGGGTCAACGCAGGTCGCAGGGCACACGCTGGCGTAACAGTTCACACTTCCCAGATGTAAAAATTTAAATAAAAAGCTTTTATGCTAATTATTTTCTGTGATAATATTTTCAGAGCTCATCATCTGTGACAGCTCTTGGCTCTCCTGACTGTAACCTCTCTGTGGCAGCTTCTCACAGACTCAATCAACTCCTCTTCCCCTCCCCCCTCAAACACAAACACAAACACACACACACACAACACAGAGATACCCCCTCCCAAAAGGAGATAAAACTCAGTTTTAACTTGAGTTTACAAGCTTTGAGCTTTGAGCAAAAGCATTTTTTTCAAGTTCTGTTATTGGGTGCATATATAAATCATTTATGCTTAAACAAGGCTTATAATGAAGTTATTTGAACAGTGAATATCTCATCTGCCTAAAGTCAGGGCGAAGCCACTAACCAGCTGTAGGGATGGGTATCATTAGGATTTTATCTTTATCCATACAGACCCCTATCAGTCCAGCTCAGACTGTTACTGGTTTAAGAGAGTGAAGTTTATAGCAATTTGCAAAATTTGGAGATTAGTGACAAACTAACCAGTTAGACTACATACAGACAAGCTTTCATTTTAGCTGTTAGTAACAGTTTGCCATGAGCTTAACCAGCGTGCTGTGCTTCGTGTTAAACATGTCATGAGACTGTGGACAACGCTGAAAATATTACTTTACTAACTACTGGCCGAACAGGCGCTTTGAACAAAGAAAAGGTAAAGGCCAGCAGCTTTTACTTTTCAATGCACTTGTCGTCAACTTGAGTGGCTTATATTCAGCTGGTTCACCTCGACGCCGGTGGACCTAGTGCACTTTTCCTGTCGCCGTACACTGAGTAACACGAAAAAAATCAGCTGACCCCGTGTGAAATTTCCTAACTGATCAAAACCAAACTGTAAAGACAGCATCAATCCACGCTCAGCTTTGGTCAAGGGGAGACATATGGTAAGATTACATGAATTCATGTAATCTTCTTTGAGGCTACAATTTCAGACTTAACTAAGTCATTCACTAGTGTCTTGGCAGCGTTTATGGGTTCTTTAGACAGGTCTCTCACTGGTTTTCTTTCCAGGGTCATTGAAATCTTTGGCTTCCTACCTCTGCCAGGCTTGTTCTGCACAGTGTGGCTCTCCTTGAATTTCTCGGTGACGTTTCTCATTTGAGTTCTTGACGCTTGGAAATACTGTTATAACTTTGTATATCCTTCTCCTGCTTCCTGAGCATCGACAATTCTTCAAGTCTACAGTGATTTCCTTAGTTTTTGGCATGATGCTTTCTCAAGTGACAGCTCAAATCTTAACTGAAGTTTTTATACCGCGTGTAAAGCAGCTCTTGGCTCTCCTGACTGTAACCTCTCTGTGGCAGCTTCTCACAGACTCAATCAACTCCTCTTCCCCTCCCCCCTCAAACACAAACACAAACACACACACACACACACACACACACACACACAGAGACCCCCTTCCAAAAACCCATCAAAGAGTAATACAATGGCTCCATCTATAGGATAAAGTAGAGAGTCGCAACAGGAAGTTACCCCAAAATCTGAGGTTTCAAACAGGAAGTTGGGTTTCTGAACTTTGACGGGCCAGAACCGGCACACGCTTCGACCAAAACTCACAATTTTCGGAGCCAGTCTTCCAAAAAATCCTCAAGGAGGGGCTGACAACATTTGAAGTGAATCTGGTCACCCGTCTAGAAACTGGACATCACACTATAAAATATGTCATTTCCTGCTATAAATAGGTGGCGCTACAACAATTGTATGAATATTGACATATGGATGTGTGCAGATAGGTACCATTAACAATCCTGTAAAGTTTGATGCAGTTTGGACAAAGTATGGCCGAAATATAGCAAATATAAAGCAACTTCCTGTTTCGTTGCGAGTAATCGAACTTTGAGGGGCCATAACTTCCACGCCCTTCAATGAAAAAGTCCGAAACTTTTGCAATTTAACTTCGTCTATGTCTTAAGAACAAATTATCAAATTTTGAAGTCAATCGGATAATGCGTCTAGGACTAGTTCGCGTTCAAGCGACCCCTGGAAATGGCCAAAAACACACAATTTTTTCACCTTCCGGTCAAAATAAAAATACTTTCTGTTGGGTTTAGAATATGGCTCCAAGAGACTTTTTGGTGCGTCATGGGATGTTACATATGTGTGCAGATTTTCAGATTTTTAGGCGCAACGGGCTTGAGGGGCTGTTCCGTTTAAAAATGTAGGTGGCGCTACCGAGGCCATTTTGCCACACCCATGCTCAAGACCCCTAAATTCTTAAATTTTTCGCCGTGCCTGACGCGTCTGCAAATTTTCAGGAGTTTTGACGCATGTTAAGGCCTTCAAAAAGGCGATCAAAGAGGCGGAAAAAGAAGAAAAAAAATAATAATAATAATAATAATTAAAGCTGCGAGCAGCGTTGAACGGGCCCTCGCACCCGGCGCCCGTCGGGGGAGCGGCGACCGCGGGACCCCGGCAACCGCGGGGTCAACGCAGGTCGCAGGGCACACGCTGGCGTAACAGTTCACACTTCCCAGATGTTAAAATTTTAAATAAAAGCTTTTACGCTAATTATTTTCTGTGATAATATTTTTCAGAGCTCATCATCTGTGACAGCTCTTGGCTCTCTTGACTGTAACCTCTCTGTGGCAGCTTCTCACAGACTCAATCAACTCCTCTTCCCCTCCCCCTCAAACACAAACACAAACACACCACACACACACACACAAACACACAGAGAAATACCCCCCTCCCAAAAGGAGATAAAACTCAGTTTTAACTTGAGTTTACAAGCTTTGAGCTTTGAGCAAAAGCATTTTTTTAAGTTCTGTTATTGGGTGCATATATAAATCATTTATGCTTAAACAAGGCTTATAATGAAGTTATTTGAACAGTGAATATCTCATCTGCCTAAAGTCAGGGCGAAGCCACTAACCAGCTGTAGGGATGGGTATCATTAGGATTTTATCTTTATCCATACAGACCCCTATCAGTCCAGCTCAGACTGTTACTGGTTTAAGAGAGTGAAGTTTATAGCAATTTGCAAAATTTGGAGATTAGTGACAAACTAACCAGTTAGACTACATACAGACAAGCTTTCATTTTAGCTGTTAGTAACAGTTTGCCATGAGCTTAACCAGCGTGCTGTGCTTCCTGTTAAACATGTCATGAGACTGTGGACAACGCTGAAAATATTACTTTACTAACTACTGGCCAAACAGGCGCTTTGACAAAGAAAAGGTAAAGGCCAGCAGCTTTTACTTTTCAATGCACTTGTCGTCAACTTGAGTGGCTTATATTCAGCTGGTTCACCTCGACGCTGGAGGACCTAGTGAACTTTTCCTGTCGCCGTACACTGAGTAAGACGAAAAAATCAGCTGACCCCGTGTGAAATTTCCTAACTGATCAAAACCAAACTGTAAAGACAGCATCAATCCACGCTCAGCTTTGGTCAAGGGGAGACATATGGTAAGATTACATGAATTCATGTAATCTTCTTTGAGACTACAATTTCAGACTTAACTAAGTCATTCACTAGTGTCTTGGCAGCGTTTATGGGTTCTTTAGACAGGTCTCTAACTGGTTTTCTTTCCAGGGTCATTGAAATCTTTGGCTTCCTACCTCTGCCAGGCTTGTTCTGCACAGTGTGGCTCTCCTTGAATTTCTCGGTGACGCTTCTCATTTGAGTTCTTGACGCTTGGAAATGCTGTTATAACTTTGTATATCCTTCTCCTGCTTCCTAAGCATCGACAATTCTTCAAGTCTACAGTGATTTCCTTAGTTTTTGGCATGATGCTTTCTCAAGTGACAGCTCAAATCTTAACTGAAGTTTTTATACCGCGTGTAAAGCAGCTCTTGGCTCTCCTGACTGTAACCTCTCTGTGGCAGCTTCTCACAGACTCAATCAACTCTTCTTCCCCTCCCCCCTCAAACACAAACACAAACACAAACACACACACACACACACACACACACACACACAGACACACACACACAGAGACCCCCTTCCAAAAACCCATCAAAGAGTAATACAATGGCTCCATCTATAGGATAAAGTAGAGAGTCGCAACAGGAAGTTACCCCAAAATCTGAGGTTTCAAACAGGAAGTTGGGTTTCCTGAACTTTGACGGGCCAGAACCGGCACACGCTTCGACCAAAACTCACAATTTTCGGAGCCAGTCTTCCAAAAAATTCCTCAAGGAGGGGCTGACAACATTTGAAGTGAATCTGGTCACCCGTCTAGAAACTGGACATCACACTATAAAATATGTCATTTCCTGCTATAAATAGGTGGCTGCTACAACAATTGTATGAATATTGACATATGGATGTGTGCAGATAGGTACCATTAACAATCCTGTAAAGTTTGATGCAGTTTGGACAAAGTATGGCCGAAATATAGCAAAAATAAAGCAACTTCCTGTTTCGTGGCGAGTAATCGAACTTTGAGGGGCCATAACTTCCACGCCCTTCAACAAAAACTCAAAATCTGCCGCAATTTAACATCGTCTATGTCTTAAGAACATACTATTAAGTTTTGAAGTCAATCGGATAATGCGTCTAGGACTAGTTCGCGTTCAAGCGACCCCTGGAAATGGCCAAAAACACACAATTTTTTCACCTTCCGGTCAAAATAAAAATACTTTCTGTTGGGTTTAGAATATGGCTCCAAGAGACTTTTTGGTGCGTCATGGGATGTTACATATGTGTGCAGATTTTCAGATTTTTAGGCGCAACGGGCTTGAGGGGCTGTTCCGTTTAAAAATGTAGGTGGCGCTACCGAGGCCATTTTACCACACCCATGCTCAAGACCCCTAAATTATTAAATTTTTCGCCGTGCCTGACGCGTCTGCAAATTTTCGGTAAGTTTTCACGCATGTTAAGGCCCTCAAAAAGCCGATCTAAGAGGCGGAAAAAGAAGAAAAAAAATAATAATAATAATAATAATAATATAAAGCTGACGAGCAAGCGTCTTGAACCGTGCTGGCCCTCGCCACGCACTCGTGCTCGGCCCTAATTAAAGCTCGGCAGCGGACGGCCCTCGCCCCCGCCCGTCGGGGGAGCGCGACCGCGGGACCCCGGCAACCGCGGGGTCAACGCAGGTCGCAGGGCACACGCTGGCGTAACAGTTCACACTTCCGAGATGTAAAAATTTTAAATAAAAGCTTTTACGCTAATTATTTTCTGTGATAATATTTTTCAGAGCTCATCATCTGTGACAGCTCTTGGCTCTCCTGACTGTAACCTCCCTGTGGCAGCTTCTCACAGACTCAATCAACTCCTCTTCCCCTCCCCCCTCAAACACAAACACAAACACACACACACACACACACACACACACACACACAGATACCCCCTCCCAAAAGGAGATAAAACTCAGTTTTAACTTGAGTTTAAAAGCTTTGAGCTTTGAGCAAAAGCATTTTTTTTAAGTTCTGTTATTGGGTGCATATATAAATCATTTATGCTTAAACAAGGCTTATAATGAAGTTATTTGAACAGTGAATATCTCATCTGCCTAAAGTCAGGGCGAAGCCACTAACCAGCTGTAGGGATGGGTATCATTAGGATTTTATCTTTATCCATACAGACCCCTATCAGTCCAGCTCAGACTGTTACTGGTTTAAGAGAGTGAAGTTTATAGCAATTTGCAAAATTTGGAGATTAGTGACAAACTAACCAGTTAGACTACATACAGACAAGCTTTCATTTTAGCTGTTAGTAACAGTTTGCCATGAGCTTAACCAGCGTGCTGTGCTTCCTGTTAAACATGTTATGAGACTGTGGACAAGGCTGAAAATATTACTTTACTAACTACTTGCCGAACAGGCGCTTTGACAAAGAAAAGGTAAAGGCCAGCAGCTTTTACTTTTCAATGCACTTGTCGTCAACTTGAGTGGCTTATATTCAGCTGGTTCACCTCGACGCCCGTGGACCTAGTGCACTTTTCCTGTCGCCGTACACTGAGTAACACGAAAAAATCAGCTGACCCCGTGTGAAATTTCCTAACTGATCAAAACCAAACTGTAAAGACAGCATCAATCCACGCTCAGCTTTGGTCAAGGGGAGACATATGGGAAGATGAGTAGAGAGATGGAAAGAAACAGAAAGGGTGATGGAGAAAGATTACATGAATTCAAAATAACCTACAATTCCTTCAAAATTAATTTGAAGCCAGTTTAATTTTTTGAGCCAGCTTTGACATCTGCAGATATGAGTTTCTGAAGAGGGGCCTGCTGAGGTTAGATGTGCTGAATAATATCCATTTTCATATCAGAAAAAACACTGCATTAAACATTGTCTTAGCTCACTGAGCTGAGGTCAACAGGTAATATAACCAACCTGTGAGGTGGCTCACCCCCGTAAGATAAACACATAAATGATCCCTGATAGAACCGATAATTAAAGGCACATCAGTGACAGGGAATGCTATTAAAACTAAACTATAAACTGGTGACATTAACTGCAAAAGAAGATTTTTATTGATACATTTCAGGTAGAATTTAGTTTTCAATAAGGAAAATGCTGTAAGAAACCTGAATTTGTTGCAACAAATTTAAAATAAAAGCTTTTATGCTAATTATTTTCTGTGATAATATTTTTCAGAACTCATCATCTGTGACAGCTCATGGCTCTCTTGACTGTAACCTCCCTGTGGCAGCTTCTCACAGACTCAATCAACTCCTCTTCCCCTCCCCCCTCAAACACACACACACAGACACACACACACAGAGACCCCCTTCCAAAAACCCATCAAAGAGTAATACAATGGCTCCATCTGTAGGATAAAGTAGAGAGTCGCAACAGGAAGTTACCCCAAAATCTGAGGTTTCAAACAGGAAGTTGGGTTTCCGAACTTTGACGGGCCAGAACCGGCACACGCTTCGACCCAAACTCACAATTTTCGGAGCCAGTCTTCCAAAAATTGTCAAGGAGGGGCTGACAACATTTGAAGTGAATCTGGTCACCCGTCTAGAAACTGGACATCACACTATAAAATATGTCATTTCCTGCTATAAATAGGTGGCGCTACAACAATTGTATGAATATTGACATATGGATGTGTGCAGATAGGTACCATTAACAATCCTGTAAAGTTTGATGCAGTTTGGACAAAGTATGGCCGAAATATAGCAAAAATAAAGCAACTTCCTGTTTCGTGGCGAGTAATCGAACTTTGAGGGGCCATAACTTCCACGCCCTTCAACAAAACTCAAAATCTGCCGCAATTTAACATCGTCTATGTCTTAAGAACATACTATTAAGTTTTGAAGTCAATGGGATAATGCGTCTAGGACTAGTTCGCGTTCAAGCGACCCCTGGAAATGGCCAAAAACACACAATTTTTTCACCTTCCGGTCAAAATAAAAATACTTTCTGTTGGGTTTAGAATATGGCTCCAAGAGACTTTTTGGTGCGTCATGGGATGTTACATATGTGTGCAGATTTTCAGATTTTTAGGCGCAACGGGCTTGAGGGGCTGTTCCGTTTAAAAATGTAGGTGGCGCTACCGAGGGCATTTTACCACGCCCATGCTCAAGACCCCTAAATTATTAAATTTTTCGCCGTGCCTGACGCGTCTGCAAATTTTGGTAAGTTTTCACGCATGTTAAGGCCCTCAAAAAGCCGATCTAAGAGGCGGAAAAAGAAGAAAAAAAAATAATAATAATAATAATAATAATAATTAAAGCTGCCGAGCCAGCGTTGAACGGGCCCTCGCACCCCGGCGCCCGTCGGGGGGAGCGGCGACCGCGGGACCCCGGCAACCGCGGGGTCAACGCAGGTCGCAGGGCACACGCTGGCGTAACAGTTCACACTTCCCAGATGTTAAAATTTTAAATAAAAGCTTTTACGCTAATTATTTTCTGTGATAATATTTTTCAGAGCTCATCATCTGTGACAGCTCTTGGCTCTCTTGACTGTAACCTCTCTGTGGCAGCTTCTCACAGACTCAATCAACTCCTCTTCCCCTCCCCCTCAAACACAAACACAAACACACCCACACACACACACACAAACACACAGAGAAATACCCCCTCCCAAAAGGAGATAAAACTCAGTTTTAACTTGAGTTTACAAGCTTTGAGCTTTGAGCAAAAGCATTTTTTTAAGTTCTGTTATTGGGTGCATATATAAATCATTTATGCTTAAACAAGGCTTATAATGAAGTTATTTGAACAGTGAATATCTCATCTGCCTAAAGTCAGGGCGAAGCCACTAACCAGCTGTAGGGATGGGTATCATTAGGATTTTATCTTTATCCATACAGACCCCTATCAGTCCAGCTCAGACTGTTACTGGTTTAAGAGAGTGAAGTTTATAGCAATTTGCAAAATTTGGAGATTAGTGACAAACTAACCAGTTAGACTACATACAGACAAGCTTTCATTTTAGCTGTTAGTAACAGTTTGCCATGAGCTTAACCAGCGTGCTGTGCTTCCTGTTAAACATGTCATGAGACTGTGGACAACGCTGAAAATATTACTTTACTAACTACTGGCCAACAGGCGCTTTGACAAAGAAAAGGTAAAGGCCAGCAGCTTTTACTTTTCAATGCACTTGTCGTCAACTTGAGTGGCTTATATTCAGCTGGTTCACCTCGACGCTGGAGGACCTAGTGAACTTTTCCTGTCGCCGTACACTGAGTAAGACGAAAAAATCAGCTGACCCCGTGTGAAATTTCCTAACTGATCAAAACCAAACTGTAAAGACAGCATCAATCCACGCTCAGCTTTGGTCAAGGGGAGACATATGGTAAGATTACATGAATTCATGTAATCTTCTTTGAGACTACAATTTCAGACTTAACTAAGTCATTCACTAGTGTCTTGGCAGCGTTTATGGGTTCTTTAGACAGGTCTCTAACTGGTTTTCTTTCCAGGGTCATTGAAATCTTTGGCTTCCTACCTCTGCCAGGCTTGTTCTGCACAGTGTGGCTCTCCTTGAATTTCTCGGTGACGCTTCTCATTTGAGTTCTTGACGCTTGGAAATGCTGTTATAACTTTGTATATCCTTCTCCTGCTTCCTAAGCATCGACAATTCTTCAAGTCTACAGTGATTTCCTTAGTTTTTGGCATGATGCTTTCTCAAGTGACAGCTCAAATCTTAACTGAAGTTTTTATACCGCGTGTAAAGCAGCTCTTGGCTCTCCTGACTGTAACCTCTCTGTGGCAGCTTCTCACAGACTCAATCAACTCTTCTTCCCCTCCCCCTCAAACACAAACACAAACACAAACACACACCACACACACACACACACACACACACACAGACGCACACACACAGAGACCCCTTCCAAAAACCCATCAAAGAGTAATACAATGGCTCCATCTATAGGATAAAGTAGAGAGTCGCAACAGGAAGTTACCCCAAAATCTGAGGTTTCAAACAGGAAGTTGGGTTTCTGAACTTTGACGGGCCAGAACCGGCACACGCTTCGACCAAAACTCACAATTTTCGGAGCCAGTCTTCCAAAAAATTCCTCAAGGAGGGGCTGACAACATTTGAAGTGAATCTGGTCACCCGTCTAGAAACTGGACATCACACTATAAAATATGTCATTTCCTGCTATAAATAGGTGGGCTACAACAATTGTATGAATATTGACATATGGATGTGTGCAGATAGGTACCATTAACAATCCTGTAAAGTTTGATGCAGTTTGGACAAAGTATGGCCGAAATATAGCAAAAATAAAGCAACTTCCTGTTTCGTGGCGAGTAATCGAACTTTGAGGGCCATAACTTCCACGCCCTTCAACAAAAACTCAAAATCTGCCGCAATTTAACATCGTCTATGTCTTAAGAACATACTATTAAGTTTTGAAGTCAATCGGATAATGCGTCTAGGACTAGTTCGCGTTCAAGCGACCCCTGGAAATGGCCAAAAACACACAATTTTTTCACCTTCCGGTCAAAATAAAAATACTTTCTGTTGGGTTTAGAATATGGCTCCAAGAGACTTTTTGGTGCGTCATGGGATGTTACATATGTGTGCAGATTTTCAGATTTTTAGGCGCAACGGGCTTGAGGGGCTGTTCCGTTTAAAAATGTAGGTGGCGCTACCGAGGCCATTTTACCACGCCATGCTCAAGACCCCTAAATTATTAAATTTTTCGCCGTGCCTGACGCGTCTGCAAATTTTGGTAAGTTTTCACGCATGTTAAGGCCCTCAAAAAGCCGATCTAAGAGGCGGAAAAAGAAGAAAAAAATAATAATAATAATAATAATAATAATAATAATAATAACAGACCGAAAA
>NW_026116562.1:0-31006 GCF_001640805.2 Lates calcarifer
TCAGGTATTTAGCAGTAAACCAAGGCACTGAAAAAATTTAATGGTGAGACATCTGTTGTTATATTTAGCTAAAACTCAAATGTCAACCTCATTGGGGCACGAGGAAAAGTTGCTGTTTCAAACCTCCAGCTTCATGTTGTATAAAAAATCTCTTCTGATAGTTTAGGTGTTTTACTTTGATTCCCTGAGGAAAGAGGGTGACAGGAAAACCATTAGAGAGCCACTACCAGATGTCCTGAATGGATGTTTCTTCAACTAAATGAAGATTATTGTCCCATCTAAACATTTTATTGATTTGTCTGACTTTAAGGCTGAGAGGGTAGCCTCGCTAGTTGTTTCAAATGTGATAAAAGCGATTTGCAAGCTGCCCTAGGTTTTCTAGACCTTGCACTTTTCTGTTTCATCTAGTTCTAAAGTGCTTTTGCAAATGCACTGTAACTGAGCACTTAACTAGGGCCAGCCAGTTCATTCACCATTCTTTTCTATATCTATCTGTCATCAGCTGCTAAATAGATTTCATTGTTTTGAAAAAGTGACTATTCTAGTATATACAGGGTATTAATTTAACAACAAACACACAGACTTTATTTGCATCTCTCACCTCTTGATTCTCTTCTTCCAACTCACAACATTGAAATGAGGTCTGTTAGCCTTACAGCAGCTCAGTCGGACATACTGTCACTAACAGTGCTACAGTGAGTTCCTATCAGAAAATGACGAGAAGGGATGGCTGGGCTGGGGCTAGCAGGTTAGGTTCAAATGTTGGTTTTGCTTTCCACTGGTTCCATTGGTTTTGCTGGAGACAGCTCTTGGCTAATGTTGGCTATGTGTCGATGGTAAAAACTTAAATGAAGTGCCTTTAAATATTCAAAAACACATGAAAAAAAAGAAGTCAATGTGTCACCATCGACTTTTTCAGAGCTTAACAAGATGACAATCTTTCTGACAATCTTTCCCTACTGTGGAAAGATTGTCAGGAAACCAATGGATTAAGTAAAACATTTTTTTCATATGTTTCGTATGAACGTTTTGTGACTTTGCAGACAGTTGCAGACAAACATTTCTTTGTACCTCTGATCGGATGTAATCAGCATGGTAAGTAGTGGTATATAAATGCAACATTTAGGAGACAGGGCTGCTTTACAGATATTCACTCTGCCTTTCTTTCACTTCCACTGAAGAGACAAATTCATCTGGAGCTCCATCTGGCTCCAGCAGATTTGCAGGTCAGAGTTCAACTGCTAAATCACAGGGTTTGCCAATAGAAACAATGTTGTTGTTGTGTTTCAAGGAACTATTGATTCTGGTGATGTTCAGTCACCCTGTTTTATACAAAACCAAACTATTATCTGTATCACTGTGCTTTTGTGATTACCTGCGTCAGAGAACTGAGATGACATTTTGCTGGGCTATTTCACTAGACTGCAGCCAAAACTGACTCGTCTAAGAGTTTAAAATCCCCACTTACAACATATTGTGCTACTCTTAAACAGATCCAGAGTGGTTTGAGCCTCCCTGGGAGCAACCAAGGCACTGATTGAGTGACACTGTTATTACTTGTGTCCACACTCTGCTCTTCATATGACTGAATGGAGGCAAGACCTTTGCAGTGAAATCTGTGAGCATAAAGGAGCTTTAAAGCCACACAAACTGGAGTTATGGCAGTCTAAAGATAAAAGAGAGATGCTCAGTGGCTGCACTTAAAATTCTTTGTAACTTTTGACCATGAATATTTTTTCTTGTACTGTTGGATAAGTATGCATTTTAGTTATCATCTTTACTTTACACATGCAGAAGCTTCTGTCATCTTGGCCTTGCAGGTGCATCAACTGCTTTGTCACAGAAACACACGCACACATTCAGACATATTTTTCTTCAGGTATTCTGCAGAAATCGTAATTTCCCCTCTCTTCCACACACTATTAGGCCTTTCATTCATGTCATTCAGAACTGAGCTGAGACTGATTTCCTGTTTGTTGCTGTCGCTCATTTGTAGTCTGGACAAACACACATGAGCCCTGAGTGGACTTGGCAAGTCTGAAATGATAACATAAAGTATATAGAGCAAGCTTGTATATGGAGAACATAAGTGGTCAGCAAAGCAAAGCGTGCCAATGCATGCATCAGCACAAACACACACACTCATCCAATCAGAAATGAACCTTAAAATCTATTTCTGGCAGGGCACTGAGAGTGTTATTCTGAGAGTAGCAGATAAGGTTTTCTTATTTTCCCAAATGCAACAACCAAGATGGGAACAGTGCCTGTGCCTCTGTTCGTGTGTGTGTGTGTGTGTGTGTGTGTGTGTCTGCATATGTTTGTCCTTGTATCTGACGAACCACTGGATACCAAGACTGATAAAAATCTACAGTTTTCTTTTCCAGAGCATGTCACAGATTTTCCCTGTTGATGGACTTGCTGTAACCTGAAGTGAAGGGCTGTGCTCCCTTGATGACAGAGACTCTGTCAGCCTGCCGGTGTGTATCACCTCCGTCACAGATTTCCAATACTCAATATCTAAATCAAGTGAAGTGGAAAGCACAAAATCTTCTGACTTGGCGCCAAAATTAAGAGACAACCTGGTGAGCCTGGCTCGTTGATAGAGTTGCAGCCAAACCCTATAATACAGTAATGTTGACTAATGAGCTCCAGAAATAGCTGTTTTTCAGCTAAAAAGCAAGTGAGGGATATTTTCCTGTAACAGAGACTCAGTGGTGTTGGCTTTATTGTAGATTTAATGTCGATGTATGAGCTGACCACTGTCAGAATGACACAAAGGGACGAACCTACTTGTCCGTCACAGTGCATCTCTCTCTTGTGTGTGTGCATGTGTGGAAGGTTAACCGACTTGATTTTCTTTTGAGCACTAACCCTTACCTGAGTTTCCCACCTACTACCTGCCCCTGCTTTTCCCCATCAGTAAACCCTGTATATATTGAGCCTTGTTTTCTTCAGTTCTCTGCCAGATTGTCATTGTTACCCCTGTGTGCATGCTCTCTCATGTTTTCCTTCGTGTTGCCTCTCTGGATGTTTGCCTAGTTGCCCTGTTTTTGGATTTTTGCCTGCTCCCTGTCTCAGACTGATTTCCTGTGTATGACCTCCTGGCTTGCAAGTAAAGACTGTTCTCTTTTTATCTACTCCTGTTCTCCTGTGTGTTCTCTGCATCTGAGTCCCTGTTTTCTGGCAGTGTTACACCACCTCGAATGGCACACGGTGACAGTTTTACTCTTTGTTACTTTAAAATCATCAAGATTTAATACTTCCAGAAAAGTGACATTATCTCCAACTATGAGCACTGTTCTCACAGTTGGTCGTACTTGCCAGTAGAGATGATGTACGTGTCTACATGTATGTTAGCACTGTGACATTCCCAGTATAACCTGCCACTTGCTCAGTGAGTGCTAGAATTGGATCAAACTCCCAGGACTCTTAATGGCACAAGCAGTTTAAAAGACGGATGAATGGATGTAAAAGGGAGGAACCAGAGGCTTGGTGTGCACTAAGGTTATTATTTAGACCAATTTCTTGGTGTTGAGGGATGTGATAGATCTCTGGCACTTGTAGCTCTGGTATTTACTGAGTAGGTCTTCTTCACTTGCCAGAAAATAACATTACATATGTCCGCCCAAGTGTCTGGAAGAAATAGAAGGAAATGTTTGTTTGGTTAAATCACCCCTCTCCTTTATAGGAGACTCACATTATCATATAAATGCAGTAACATGATGCAGAGAATGAATGTCCTCTGAGGAGTATCTGCTTTTCTTCCCAAGAAGAGACATTCATTAGCCCTCTGTCTTCTCTTCTTTACTACAGAAAATGATACTGGTGGAAAATGCAAAGTGGTAATTTCTGGAAAGATCCTCCATACTGGTTGCCATCCATTGTCAGTGTCTAGCTGAAGAAGACCAGCCTGACTTAGACTTCCCTCCGACGCTGGGGACACCAGGAGAGTGAGTAAGCTAGCAGCACCCTCCACAAGCAGCTTTTAATTCCTTTAGACTGTAGGTGTAGTCAGCTTGTTAAACTGGTGAGGAGAGCCTAGGATGGTCCTGGCCTGGGTTCTGAGTCACCAGCCCGCAGGCTCGCCTGCAGGAGTGACCCTAGCAGAGAGTTATCCATCACAACAACACACTGCTGTCCTCCAAACCGATGACAGCTGCCTGGTTCTGCTCTCTCCCTTCTAGTCTTCCTATCCCTCTCCCCAAGGCTGCACTCAAACCAAAATAGCACTATTAAAAATCACAACAGTCTGTGCAGGTATGGTTGTGTTGCTGTGGGTGAGATAAAATGAAATACAAACTAGGAGGTCCAGTTTGAAAACTTATCAGAGGCAGAGATGGCGCATAATGATTCATAGTCCTCCTTTGTGGCAGGATACTTGGAGGGAAGCTCAACAAAAGAAGCAGCACAATAGTACATGGTACATGTATGTGTTGCAGGTTTAACTGTTCAGCTCTCGGTACCAGTGCAGTTGGTTTTGTTGGCTGTGATTTCTGAAGCAGTGCTAATGCTTGTATGAAGTCAACCCCTTTATTCCTGTCATCCTTTTTGTCGTTGTTTCATATGCACCTGGGCCATTCACAAGCCTGGAGAGGAGAGCTGGCAACACGACCAGCTTAGCCAGCAGACATCTGTTGCTGGAGGTAGCCAGGTTGTTTGTTTGGTCGTACATCAGCGGTTTTTCGTCATATAGCTTAGCCACTGTGTATTCAAAGAATACCCCACCTATGGCAGACTGTGTCATCTTAGCCTGAACTCAGTGTCCCTGACTAGACCCTGGATCCCAAAGATATTTTATAGCTTTATCATCATATCATGGCTTTATCATCACCCCCTCACTTTTCATTTTTTATTCTTGTCTTCTCCTGATGTGTTCTTTTTCATCTGTTGTTGCAATTTACCCTGCTTTGATTATTACAGTATTCATTAGAAACACCTTATCATCATCTTATTACAGGCTCCTTTAAAACTGCCTCTTAGTTATCCTTATTTATTCTGCTCCTTGTTACTGCTACTGGGTACGTATGGTATTTGTGTGCATATCTGAGGGAGTAAACAGCCTTGGTGTGAGAGGTATTGAACCATATCCCAGCATTAAAAGGCCCTCAACACAATAAACCAAGTGCCTTAATACACACAGATAAACAGGATGTAGTTGGCGTTATTGTGCTTTTTATTGTGCTTCATGTTCATTCTTGAATCATGTTATAAAAAAGGGATGATGTGATCACGTGTAGGATGTAGTGAATGCTGGCTGACTGGCCACTCTGTATGAATGACAGAGTATATTGTAGCAGACACAGGCACTGAATCATGTGCAGTTATTGAAAAAGAATACACCACTCCCTCCACCTACACATACAGAGATGTGAGCTGTATCTTTAAATCAAGACTATGTCATTTTTGAGAGAACAACAACATGCACCTTTGCTCAGTTAAAACAGCAACATTAGAACACTGATCAAGATACAGTATGGTTTGGAGATGCTGGCTGGCAGATTTTAAACTTTAGAAAAGCAGGCTAGCTGATGCCCTCTGTTTTCAGTCTTTACGCTAAGCTAAACTGATCATCTCCTGGACCAGTTCCATATTTAACTTGGCAACATGAGAGCAGTATCAGTCTTCTCGTCTAACTCATGGCAAGAGAGAGAATAAGCACAATTCACCAAATGTCACCTCTGTTAAACCAGTACTCAGTGTTGACATTTGAATTATTCAACCATGACAGCAGTCGTTCCTTTTACCTGAAGGTGGCTCTTGTCAATTAATCTTCACCTCTGTCTTAAGATAACGAAGAAACACTACACTATAAATCAATGGCAGTATTTGCACTCTGAAAAGTGTCACAGTCTACAATAAATAAAGAAAACACTCAAACACTGATTTTCTTTGTAGTCTGACCATTTTGGGAATTAGCTGATGCCTTATTTTAGATTTTAAGTTTTAATTAAAGAGCCTTGTGCCAGCTTTCCCTTTTACACAAAACTTTAAATCTCCTGGTAGCAATATTCTGTGCAGTGTGTGTCAAGGCCAGATAAAAAAGAATGGTCTAACAACAAGCTTTTCAGGCAAAATTCAAACCTTAGAAACGTGAAACGTGAAAAATCTCTGACTACTGATTCACCAGAATGTTCCACCAATGGTGAGTTCGATTTCAACTGTGGGCTCTTACGGAAGACTCACTGAAAATGATAGTTTTCAAGGCGAAAATAAACAAGCCTTCTTTGCATTTTTAGTTAATAACACTGTGGTAATTTCACACCCTCAGTGAGCCTCAGCATTTAATCACTCCATGTGTTTGCTGTTGGTTTAAGAGCAATTATGATTTCTTGTAATCCTGTATTAGAGTATTTAGCAGCCTTTGAAGTGAGGGGAGTGCACAATAATTAGTGTGAGTAAGAAGGACAGTAGAAAAAGATAGAAACAAGCAAAACAAATCTTACAGTAAAATTAAGTAATTTTGACAATAACCATCTTGAGCAGAAATTTTCAAAGAGGTTGGTTAGGACTGAATTGGCTTTCATTCAAACCAATCTGCTAAAGCTTTTTGCAGCTGGCAGCATGCCAGAGGCTTGGCCATCTTGATTCTTTATTTATAAATAAAAACCTTTATGTCAGGAAATCTGGGGTTAAATGTTTAGTTTAAAATGCTCCATTTATTAATGGTAAAATAGCACTTTACAAATCACTTGCACACAATATTGTTAGCCCTTATTACAATGATTATAATGATGGTTACAAAGAATTTATCTATATCTATATCGAGATCTGTGATTGCTTCCCTCCTCTCTCTCTCTCTCTCTCTCCCCTCTCTCTCTCTCTCTCTGCCTCCCCGCTCTCTTCCATCTTTCTCTCTCTCAACTCAACCAGCTGAAGCAGATGGCCGCCTACCCAGAGCCCAGTGCTGCTTGAGGTTTCTTTTTCTTTCCTTTAAAAGGGAGTTTTTTCTCACCACTGTTGCCAAGTGCTTGCTCATAGGGAATTGTTGGGTCTCTGTAAATAATATTAGAAAGAATACGGTCTAGACCTGCCTCCATATGAAAAGTGTCTGCTATGATTTGGCGCTATATGAATGAAACTGACTTGCCTTGAATTAATAAATGATCATTATTATTATTAGCTTACACATAAAAAATCATTCATTTGGAGTACTATTTCTGGTCACCTGGTCAAATGTAAGTCCACTATTAGCTCTTTTTGTCTCCACCAACTCCTGAGTGAAACATCTGGCTCTTTAGTTGCTAAATGCTCTACTATGTTCACCAGCTAGTTTCTAACTCTCTCTGTCTTCATAAAACAAGGTGATCATTGCACTCATTTATATGATCCATAAAAATGTTGATTAGTTAGTAAGTTGACAAGTAAAATGGAGACCTGTTAATACGCCACTAACTCGTGTTGCCTGTGTTGTGATTGCTGTGTTATGACTGGGCTATTGTCCACAAATAGGTCAAATGCTTTAATGTTAGTCATCCAAAATCATCCAAAAAGCTATAGAGATGCTGCAGGCACAAAAGACTAAAGATTATGAGATCTATAAAGATCTCTGTGGTTCAGGCGCCTGCTGATATGGCTTTTCTGTCTGCTTCCATCTAAATTAAGCAAAGCTTCTCCACAACATTTCACCAATCACGACACATCTGCCTTACAAGGCTCGAGCCTGCTGTGACCACTTACTGTCTGGTCTACACGTAACCATGTTCTTCGCCGCAGGCTTGATCTAGTGGCCGACTTCATAAATCCCCAAATTTACCACTGAACACTGTCAGTATAATACAGCTTCTCTCCACAGCTGTACCCAGGAAATCTGATTTGTCTGAAGGACTTTATGTATCACATTGTGTAAGGGTGTAATACTTACTGGTTTAAAAATGAGTTACAGTCTTGCACTGACATTTAGATCTGGATGTTGGTGAATCTTTAGCCTTTTATCAATTCTAAATAGGTTACTAATTCTAGCTGGGTTTTGTATATGTACTGCATCCACACTGGAAAAGTGACAAAATTAATTATACTCCAGGATGCCATTATGCATAGTAAATTTCATTTACTGCTGATGTTGGTATTGATTGACATTACTGTCCCTTAGTGCAATGCTGGAGGGAAACAGAACAGCTTGTGTAGATACAGGTTAATTGACTCCAACTGAAATAGCTTCAAAAAATCTCAGAAAACAAACAACAAAATGAAACTTTTAATTTTGGAAAAACATCTTTCTCTTTTTTAAGTTTTAATTGGTGCAAAACAAAAATTCCTCTCTAACCTGTACAGAATTAGTATTGTAGAGACCTTGTGTGACGGTGATTTTGAGAGAGCACACAGTTTAAGGAGGGGTCAGTCACAAACAGCCCAAGCTACCTTCGTCTGAGGAAGATGATATTGTGAGCTTACACCTGCGGTCCTCCTTAGGTCCTTGAGCTCTGAGGAAGATGATTGAGTCAACTCTGGGGTAGCAGGAGATGAGTAGTTGCAGGGGCTGATGGAATTGGTGAACTTCTGTAATAGAGACTCCAGACTCTTCTATAATAGAGACTGTCTGCCTCGACTTGGAATTAGTTTGATTTTATTCCTCCAAAACTCTCACGGCAACCCTCAATTCTTCATCCTAGGTCATTCTCTTGCCCTCAGAGATCTCTCCTACACAAGCAGCATCCAACTTCATAATGGCTGGTGACCTCTGTGTCATTTTCTTGCTCTGCTCTATGCACTTCTATCCACTGACTCTGTGTGTGACAGGCGAGGCTGGATTACTAACCAGACAAAGTGTTTTAACTCCAGGCTGCATGCCATTTGGTTGGGAAATTTCCACCACATAATACCACATACATGCATTAACTGATTTTTTTAGCCCCTTGGCAGCGGCAGAAGAAGTTGTAAACTTTTATGTTGACAGGCTCAATACATTAGCAAACAGTGCTAAATTTACATATTAATCAATGCAGACAAACATTATTATTCATTTGGAGTGGTGTTTGTGTCTACTTGATGAATTTAAGTCCAATATTGGTACAGTCTTCAATATTGTCTGTGGCTAAATGCTTCACTGTACTCATCAACCTTTCCATCTACTATTTGGTGTTGCGCTGATAGCATGAAAACAGCTGACTGGGTCTTGCTGATGAGAGCAGCAGATGAACCAAAAGAGTGCATTTGTTTGAAGAAAAAAAAGATGCTAAAAGTGTTTAGTAGACATGAAAGGACCCGCAGAGTCGGATGATAATTGTCTGGGTTCATCACTTCAAGCAATGTAGTCATATTTTCCATTGTGAAATGCCAACATTAATTATTTTAGACAATATTGTGCTCACATGGTGCATATTTCTACATTAAAATACCTAATAAAATTATCACCAACAGACACAGAAACCCTGGGGCTTGGTAGCAAAGGAGCTGATTGGTTTCTGGGTCTCTGTGCAAATATTAAAGCTGCTATGCTGCTGTGTGCACTCCAGTGTCTTAATGGGAACTTGGAGGTGACAGAGTACATATACAATATACAGTGTTTCGGAGGTGTTGGTCAGGGGTTGAAAGGGGAACAACAACAAATTTGTTCCCTGGGGGCCCATAGCAGGTTAATCCAGCCATGCTGACTGATCAGGCCTGTATCATAAATGGTCATCCATCACTACAGCCTGTGTCATCTGTGAAATATCTTCAGTTAAACTCTCCAAGGCCTGTGTTACCAGGGCATAAATGAGGTCAACATTATTAGTGTAGGTGGCATCAGTGTTCATTTCTCTGACAGAAGGGAACAAAGAGAGAGAGACAGTGGGAGAAGAGCAGTGAGTTAAAATGTTTGGTGTTGACTATTACTTGGTTTTCTTTACCCTGACAATGTTTTACTCCACAATTAATTTTCCCTCCCAGTCTTCATGAAGATACCTCCAAATTAAAATCAATTATTTTCACCTTCATTCTAAATTTTATATTAAAATCTCTCAAGTGTAACTAGAATGGATGATTGCTGTGCATGTGCTGACTTGCTAATGGACAGCACCACTTTACAGCAAAGCCAGAAGACAGCACAAATGCACAAAGCAGGTACATACAGTTAGTGCCAGTGCAACAGCGCTGACTATTTATCCATACTGAGACAAGAACCTGTTGTTGTTTTTGCAAGTAATGTCATCAGTCTGACAAAAATGAAGATGAATGTGCAATTAAACTATGTACAGATGACACAATTCAACAAGCTATCGCAGCTCGTAGGAAAATAACACAGGAAATAAGGACATAAAACACATTTATACATTGTGGTCATCCTACTTTGGAGTCATTGTTGGAAATGGCTTTTGACAGCAGGTGGATGTGACAAAAGGAAGCTAGGAATAATTAGGAGATCTATATCCTTTACCCCTCTCTGCTTCTCAAAATAGATTTTCTAGTTTAACCAGACATACAATACATGTTTCAATGCTTTCTGTGGCCTTTCGGTCTTGGTATAATATCCCACATACCATGTACCATGTGTTATCATATGGTGCCAATGGAATGCGTAATAATGGCTTTATGTTGCTTTCACATCCACTGTGTTTTCTGTGGGCCAGGAAAGCATCGAAAAACATCCATGAACTAACCTGCAAATGCACAAATGCATACATAGCACATAGTCACAGTTTTGGAGGACTTACTAATATCCTCAAGTAGTGAAGTAAAAATATATAAATATATACAATGAAATATATCACTCTAAAAAGACATCATTATGAGAAAAAGAAATGTGCAGGGAATCAAAGCTGCTCTAATCAATATTTTTATGTTTATAAGTGATTATATGTCTGTGTGATGGAAGAACGCTGCTTGTAATGCTGAACCAAAATAAAATTATAATCAAACCCTGCAATTCCCCTCAGCTCTTTCAGGATTTTTAGCATCTTTCAGCTAATCTTCTTAGTTTTCTGGCAGCTGTTTGAGTGCAGCATTTAGAAGCTAAAAAAACAGCTATGTCCCTCAGGAAAACAACACAAAACAGGGTCAACCTTGAATATACATTGGTCAGGTGGCAGGAAGCACACCTCCAAACCTTCATCAGCTAGATATATACAAGTTTACTCTTTGTTTACGTTTGTCATATCCACTTCATAAGGGGATATTAAGCAGATATCATGTTTATAACCAAAAAGGTTCTTGGTCTTGAGTTATTCATTTATTAACCATCTGATAACCTAATGATTTGCTGTCATTTACAATAGATTCATGACATAGCTGCTGTTTAATAGCATTTTACTGTTGTAATTCATCAAGCTAGAGCTAATTTTCAGGACTGTTGTATAACAATATATACTTTTATGAGCTCATCATATGTTTTGTACACAAAGTCTTAATGTGTAATGTAACTAAAAACAATAGCTGCCTCCTTTTCTCAGAAATTAGTGGAGGAGATGTAGAAAATGGCATGAAATAGACATATTCAAGTAAAGATGAACAAGTATTTCAGTGTAATACGTGACAGTACTTGGGTGAGATTAATTGCATAGACCCACAAAAAGCAGTGTTTTATACTCCTAGGGCGCTGAATCAGCACCCAGTATATTAAATATGATTCCAGTTAGTTGTATTAACACATCTAGACTGAACAGACAGCTTGGAAAGACTTCAAACAGACACACAGAATGCATAATACATATGATGTCAAAGGTTATTCTTTTTCAAGGGAAAATATTTTTCATGTCAATAATTTTTCAACTCATCTCTCACACTTCCGCCTATCCTTGTTGTTTGACGAGTTCCCTTTGAGTATTTATTGTTTGAAGTACAGAGGGCTACTGCTGACATTACCGTGGAGGACAGATTTCAAACACTGGCTGCTAGAAATAATCAGTGAGGAGCTGATGAAGTGAACCTTTCGGCTAAAGAGAACAGACACCGGATGTGGGTTCATGCGCGAATCAGTGCGAGTTTGATAACAAGAGAGAATAATCGAAACGGAATGAACTCTAATGACAAAAAAGAAAAAAGGGAAAGAAACTGTCATAACATTTTACTGGAGACATTTGCAGGAGATAAAATCCACATTTAGACAAGGAATTCATGAAACTCTCTGTCACACACACACACGCACACACACTTTCACACAAAACCCTCTGCTAATGTTAGAGGCCTTTTATGTGAGATAGGTCGATCTATCAGACAAGGTTTTTTTTATATTTCTGTCTCTTTCGAACTCCAAAACAGGGTGGAGTATTTAAAGCAACAAACCAGCAAACAGTTTTGATGCTGGGCTCATGTTGATGCTTTGTATTTTCAGACTTATAAATAAAGATAATAAATATAGTAATATTACAAAAAATATGAACTGTAAATATAGACAATGATAAATCTGCTGTCATCCATAATTGCTTCCTAGATTATTTTGAAAAATTGTGACTGAAAAAAAAGATCAATTTGAAAGCACATGCTCATGTCGTGTTTGAAAGTCTGGCCCATATTTTTTAAAAATGATTTCCAGCCTTTGGATAATGCAGAACTATCACCACTTATCATGCTCCCAGTCTCTCGCTGTTTCACAAACAAGGAAGGTAATGAGAAAAGTTGGAAAATAATCATTAGCATGTTGAGAGAATATGGAGAGGAAGGAGAATCTACGGATAAAAAAGAACATATTTCATTTGCTGATGTTTCTGATAATCTCACAAGTTGTTTCACCTTGGCGTGTGTGTGAATGAGTGTGAACTGTTAAACCTTCAAAACTCCTCTGTTCTGGAGTGGGTTGATGATAAATTAACCCACTGTTGGCCAGTTTAGACGTCTTAGAGCTGCAGTAATCAATATTTTTATATTAACAGTGGGTCAAATGACTATGTAATGTGAAAAAGGTTACTGAAAGTGTAGCTAGTGAAGAAAGTGGAGCATTTAGCAGTTTGAAATACAAAGATATTTCACTCAGGAGCTGGTTTGAACCAAAACAGAGCTAAAAGGAGAGTGAATACTGGACTTAAAAGTCTCAGGTAGTTGGATGCATTAGTCTGAATGACTGCTAATGCTGCTCTGTGCCTGCTGGATGTGTAAAAAGGCAGCTGTTTCCTAACATGTCAGCCATACCAAGTTATCGAAATGATGTCATGTCAGTGCATAGAGCTTGTTCTCCTGCCCCCAAGCGACCAAATGATCAATTAAAACAGTTTTAAGAATCTTTCCTCCTGTAAACTCCTGGTAAAAATGAATTGTATCCTGTAATATTAACAATATTAATTATTGTTAATATTACAACTGTTTCATGTTTGGAAATTGGGGAAAGGTGAAAATATGGAGTTAGTCTGAAGGTGGGTTGCTTTTAGAAGATTTAGTGGGCTCAGGTATAAAGAGCTTAAAGAATTTTACTGGTTTTACTTTTTAACAAGACACATAAAATAATGACTGTCTCATGAGGCTTCTCTCTCTAAGCCCCTTTCCTCCAGGCCTCACTTCAAACTGTGTTTAATTGTGCATGTTGGAAGATGTAATTTTCCATTTGTATAACCATATTTTACTTAGTTCACGATTCATTAACTGATGAATATGTCTTGTACTCTGCTGTCTTAATGTTCTGTATATATGTCAGACAAAAAAAAAATAAATAAATAAAAAATCAGCTGGAAGAACACTGACAATCTCAATTTCTCTTTCTGATTCGCTCCTCTGTTTTCTGCACTGTGCTGTCATTTAAAAAATATTATTTTAACCATTCAACCACATATCGATTCCGTTCTAATAAATTGTTGAAACAGCTGCTGCATCCTTGTGTTTCAATGTGCATCCAATTCCAGATGTTCTGTGAACCAGTGGCATCATCATTATTCAATCATTGAAGCTTCATCATTGCATCTGTAAGGACTGTAATCACAGCAGCTGCATCTGCTGCATACAAGTAAAGCTGTGCTCCCCCACATGTAAAGCTCCACCACAAAGACAAACGTGCTGAAGGTCGTCATCGTGGATGAAGGAGGGGTAGGAGAGAGAAAATCAATAGGGCAGAAGTGTTACTTGATAAACTGCCTGAGCTATGATGGAGCTCATTTCTATTAGAAGTTGGTCCCTCCCACGTTAACTCACCCCTCTTCCCTGTTGTGAGACTCTCAGAGATGTCAGCCTCTGTCTGACTTGTGCCCGATCCAGCCAAAGCTATCAGATCTACAAAGGTCACGGGCAAAAGAGTAATTTTGTTACGTAGTGTCACACAGCAGGATTGCCCTCACCTCATGAGCTTTGAGTAGTGACCGAAAGAATGAGATTGTAAATAGAAGCAGCCTTAGGCCCAGCCTTAGAGATATGGTGAGGAGCTTGGGGGGAGCTCGGAGTAGAGCCGCTGCTCCTTCGCGTTGAAAAAAACCAGTTGAGGTGGTTCCTGTGTACCTTCCTCTGGAGGGTTTCTGGGAGATGATGGGGTAGAATTACATAGCCCATCTGACCTGGGAACACCTTGGGGGCATCTGGAGTACCTTGCTTAGCCTGCTGCCACCATGACCCAACCCTGGATAAGCAGAAGAAAATGGATGGATGAATTAAAATAGAGTGGTCTGCTGTGTCAAAAACTGAACTGAGATCAAGCAGAATTAAAATATTGGATCAGTCAGCAGCTAGTAAGCAGCTAGTAGTAAATTACCTTACCTTACTGACAGCTACTTTGGCGATGTGAAATGAATGAAACCCAAATTGTAATAATAAGAATATAAAAAACTATTTAGTCCTCATGGGCTGTAGATTGGAGTGCTTCACCACAGATTGAACTATATCTTGCTTTAAAGATAACTCTGGGTTTTCTAAACCAGCATTATTTTCCCATGTTGTGTAAATGACTGATAGGGACAAAAGTCTTTGTTGTTGATGCAGTATTGAGCAAGAACAGTGTACCCAGAACTGCTTAACAGCTGCTGCAATGTAATCAAATGGTGCATGTCCAATAAAAGTGCTTATTGTTGCCTCTGACAGGTTCAGATTGTTATGAAGTGTCAGGTGTCTGACAATATTACAGGGACTACAGCTACAACTACAGAGATAGGCGTTTTTGTTGAAGAGTAAGATCCATTTTGTTTACCAATAAACAACCATTTAGTGCTCTTTTCAAAGCAGCTAGGCTTCATTGACAAAAACAGTAATTTTACGTCACTGGTTGTTTCAGGCTAAACAAAAACAATCTTACTCTTTAACAAAACTGTCTCTGTAGGGATCCTATCCATAATGTTATCAGAGATTTTGACAAAACTCTGAGTCTGTCAGTGGCAAAAAGACGCACTTTAGTGGACATTTGAACAAGGCACTGAGAGTAGATAGACTATGTGGAGAACAGTTTTCCATTTACTGAGTAAGATGACGATGTGATACATTTTCAAAATGCACCGGTGACATTTATTCAAAAATGGATTAGCATGGCTGTAGAGTAAAATGGAATTTCAAAGATATTGAGGAGTTATCCTGCTTTGTAATGTTGCAAATTTTGTTAGCTTTGAAACTTAACTGTTTTCATACATTCAAACTGTATCAAAGATTTTTTTTAAGATTAAACTATGCATACATTGGTAAAATTGATGTCCATTTTATTCACTCCAGGATTTATCACTGCGGCTGGATTTTGGATGTGGTTTGTACAAGCTGCTGAGGTCAATCTTGTCCAGTTTGGTTCAACAGTTACTCTGGACTGTAACATCTCCTACCTTTATGATACAACATGGTTTAAGCACAGTGCAGATCTCATCCCAACAGTGGTCCTCTGTGCCAGCTTCAGAGAGGGACAACCAGTCCAAGGTAGTACATGATTTCATACTCTGGTGTTAGCAAATATGAGCTGAACATGACCTATAGAGAGCATGAACCTCAGAAGTACTCTGCACATGATAGGATGCTTTGGACAAATAGTAGCCTAGCCTATCACTGGACTTGAGAAGCAGAGGTTTAGTTTGAACATGGACAGAAGAACAGCTTTGCAGGTTAAAATGACAGAACCCAGAGTATTATTTGATCTGTCGCCCACTCACTATTTTCTTAGGGTTTCAGCTCAGTCCTCGTTTTTCAGTGGGGTTGATGAACAGATCTCTGGTACTGAGGATCACTGATGTTGAGGATGGGGACCTGGGGCTGTACTACTGTATTGCTAATGTGAAAGGGCGATTAACAGTTGGAAGCGGAACCATGCTACAAGGTAAGCATAAGATATCATATGGTACATTATGGATAACCGCTGTTGCAAGTATAAGTGCCTTCCCTTAATGAGTAATTCCTGTTTATTTCAACCAGGCATATTTTCCATAAATGTGGCTATTGTAGCTCTGTAGGTTGTGCTTGTCTTTCAGTCTGACTGAAATTGAACACAGAAAGTATCAACTTAGAATGATCGTGATGCTAAATTATATTGGTCTACTCCTGGGGACCAGCTGACCTCATCCACACACACTGATTTGTTTGCATGTGTGAGGCTGACTGAGGACGAACTCAGACTTTTAAAAACAGATGTGTCCAACACAATAATAGCGATGAGAGTGATCACATCATATTTTATTTCTAAATGTGTGAACAAAATAGTAAAATGTGTGAACTAATTAACAACATGCACACTAAATTTTTTAACTAATCTGTGTACACATTTTACTTAATTTCTATGCATGAGATTGTAAAAATCAAGCAACTTTAACTACAGCTTCATTTCGCTCTCCTTTTATTTCTCCAGTTTCATCACTAGGTTCCTCTCAGCTTCAGTTTCACCATTGGTACTGTCTGGTTGTGGGTTCTGGACAGCTCATTATGGTGCTGGCTGTTTGCATCACCCACTGGAAAACAAAGTCACACACAAGGACCACCAACAAGAACTCCACAGCTAACAATGGCAAAAAGACAGAGCCCCCCCCCCAACAGCACCAGCAGCTAATGTAAAAGACAATTTCAGTAGACATTTAACTTGTCATAGTAGGAGAAGCATGGGTGTAACTACTGTTTATTAAGGCCCAGATATATTGGAATGCAGCCATGATTAATTCTGATCCAAGTGGGAAATGTTAATCTATTAAACTAAATTAACATGGAGTGGATACTGAGTTGTCAGTTTCTTCTAGAGGGTGGGTGTTATTGTGTAGTTTCCTTTTGTATTATACTATTCTATTGTATTTGTCATCTTTGTTGTTTTCTTTGCACTTACCTGCATATTATTTATTGTATTCTGTACATACTTGCACTAATGTAAAGTTCTGCAACTTCCTCCTGACTGAGTATATTAGTGTATTTTGTGAAGAGTAACCTTATATTGGACTTTTGGACATGTTTACATGTGTTAATAATCGAGTGCTGTAAACTCTAACAAACAATACATTCTTTGAATTGAAAAAATGTGTTATAAATAAACAAGATAAATGTTTGTTTTATTTTCATGCATTAAATCATTGTATTCTGCTGCCACAAACTACCATATGAGTTTTAAGTGATATTTGGACATTCCATATTTTTGTCATTAACTCAGGTACTTTTGCAGCATTTAATGTCCAGCACTGACTGATATTTGCACCCTTTCATTATAAAGATCAATGTAGTTTGCATATCAGAAACAATTTTAAGAAATAAATGTGCAAATTAAAAAAAAAAAGAAATACAAAAAAGGAAAATAAATATATTATTTTTGTTAAATTCTAAATGTATTTAATCAGAATTTATCATGCAAAATTATCAACATGATTATTGAATTCCAATTTACCATGTAAATCTATTTGTAGTTCTAGGGCCCCCATATTTATGGCCCGTATGCTGTGAGCTAAGAGGGGTGCAAAAGCAGGCAGAATGACTGATTCTACGAGGAGAGAGGGGAGGGACAAACCACAAAAAAAAAACTTCGCCCGAACAGGGACTTGAACCCTGGACCCTCAGATTAAAAGTCTGATGCTCTACCGACTGAGCTATCCGGGCTCTGCAGCATTTACTCTATAGATAGTTATTATGGGTATAGGAATGCACCGTGACACGATGCATCGCGATTAAGAAAATGTAACAATGCTGTTAACAATGCTGAAGTAATCCTTAACACCTCTGTGAGTGAGTGCGCCATACGAGATAACACCGGTAAAAGAATTAAAGTGAGTAGACTTGAACCGCAATTTCTCATCTTCCCACAGCCTCTGACAATGTAACAGCATCTGGCTGTTTAAGGTTCTGTACAGTCGGACATCTGTAGACAGCTCGCTTTCCTGCCACTAATCAGCTGACCGAGTGACTGTAGCGAGTCGACCTCTCTATCACTTATTCCTCTGTAATAATTATTTTCTCTAACAGTTAATATTTTTCAGACTTATCATCTGTAACAGTTGTAATTCTCGGCTGTTTGACAGTTATATTTAGTTTCATTTCTGCAGTACAGACGCCGGGAGACGCTGTGAACTCGTTTCTACGGAGCCCCGGAGGGACCACGTCAAGAAATAAAAATAAAACGTCCGCCCGCATTTACTAGTTGGTGCGCATATTTTATATATATATATATATATATATATATATATATATATATATATATATATATATATATATATATATATATATAGTAAAACGTGCGAACAGAATAGCAAAATGTGCGAACGAATTAATCAAAACGTGCGCACGAAACACAATTAATTCCCACGATTTAACTAAAACGTAAGCATGAAGAGTATATATAAGGAGCCATGACAACAAACAGCCTCTCTCTCTGAAGTATGAAGTGCACTGCACATAAGTTACTTCAGATATCAGTGTCACAGTGATTATTAGCTAATGAGACAAGATTAGTTAGAGTAAATACTAGGATGATTACTTTTTAAAGTTGATTAATAAAGCCAATTTAAGTTGATTATTCAATTAGTTATGACATCATTGTTAACACGTGCCCTCCACCCGAACCAAAATAATAATATGTTGTCATGTCACAGATGCACTAACTTTACCTCCCAAGCCCCACTCATCAACAACGCATGCTGTCACATGAGTATTTAGGTACAACAAATCCACAGTGTTTTCTGCTAGCATTGGCTGACATTAAAACGTTTTCAGCAGACTACTTTTTGAGTGTTTCAAGTCATGTTACCATCACTTACTAACTCTAATCTTAAACCAGATGAAGGATTTTTGTGATCAGATGTCTGGATCTTAAGTAAACAAGCTGAGCAAACAGCCCTTCTGAAAGTCCTGTGTCCGTGTCACAGAAAACCTTTTTTTAATATGAAACTGCTTTATTCAGTGTTTCTACCGATTTTAATTCCTTGGTCTGTTTGTTTTGAAGATAATGAGACCTGACAGTGTATATAACTGTACAGTAACACAACCAAATCAGTTTTTAGTTAAAGTGTTTTAGTTGAAACGTGGGAGCGAATTGTGTTTTGTGCACGTTTTATTAATTTGTTAGCACATTTTGCTATTCACATGTTTTACTATTTTGTTTTTAGGAAAAAAAAAATTGACATGACCATTCCGGGGCTCCGTAGAAATGTAATTGTACCAGGGGAAAATTGTTGCCTTATATTATGGTCCATATAGTATCTTCTCCTTTGCATTGTAGTCTGCAGAATAAGAAAATAACTGCAAGAAAGATTTTATTTTTACATTTTAACTGGACCTTAGTTTATAATAAGGAAAACACTGTAGGAAACGGTTTTGTGGCAACAAGAGATTTGAGAAAAGTGATTTTATTTTTGCCGTTTACACTAAGAAGGAAGGAGTAAGAACCCTAAGATTTTAGCTTGTTTTTATTCTTCATATATCTTTAGATGTATTGAATCGTGAGCCCTGTATGGAGTATCATACCGAATTGTGAGTTGATTGAATCGTTACACCCCAAGTCATCTCTCTAGAAAGTCCACGAGCCCTTATACATTGCGCAGAAGAATCGACTCTGGTCCATTTTTGTACCTGGTCTGAGCTGACAGAAACCACTTGGCAGGGTAAAAGGTAAAATTGGTTTGGTTAACCTTGCCTTGGTTAACCTGACTAGCTAAATGACTGCATTGACTATAACAACATAACATTTTGTCAAGTAACGGTAGCTATTGTATATACCACAACTTGAAGCTATATTACCTGCTTATTTTCATTTTTTTTAAATTACCATCTTAATTGAGAAATAGCGCCATGCATTAAAAACAGATGTGACACATGTAGGCCTTGTTCAACCCCTTTGCTAAATAAAATTTCAACGATAATATTTTTACGTAAGTGGGCATGTATAAGTAGTATGACTTTAACACCACCAGATATTTTGTAAGAAAATGAAAATGGAATTAGCTGTTGTCAAAAGTATTTAACCCCTTTCTCTTTGGCAAACCTTAATCCAATTATGTATAAAATGTTACCTTAAAAAGCAACCTCATGAGTGGTCTGTTATAGCACATGAACAATCACAGATTTCACTATAGTACACAAAAAATAATCAGTGTAAGTGGATGATAATAGTAGTTGTTGATAATAGTATTCTATCAGTACAGTGCTTAGTTATGTGAAATCATTGTGGAGTCCACACTGGGCCAAACTTAACAGAAGAGCTTCCTTAGCATTAAACTGTGCGGTCTTGATTTCCCTGTCCTTTTTCTCATCTGGTTCTTGCTTTCTCTCTCCCTCTGACTGCCAACTAAATCCAGCTCTCTCTCTCTCTCTCCTTCTTTTCCTCTCCCTCTATGTGCTGTCAACATAAAGTAGTCTTGGAAATAATTTTTATATTTCTTTGGCAGAAAAAAAAAAAAGCACCGTAGGCCCCAGCGAGATTTGAACTCGCGACCCCTGGTTTACAAGACCAGTGCTCTAACCCCTGAGCTATGGAGCCATTTACGTGAAATTGCGGACGTCACATTACAATATATAGTTGATTCTCCGACATATTGATGTTTCAGAGGTATAGAAGTGGTGGAAAAACAAACTTGCGTCTTAGACGGTGGAATGCGCTCCAACCAACAAAGCCACTATAGTCATACACAAGAATGCAGGTAAAGAGAGAAAGACGTAGGAGCCTTTATTCAAATCAATAACTGGTGTTTAAGTCACACACACACATACATATACACATGAACTGAAGATATGATATTGTATACCCGTCTTGAAAAGATACCTAATCTGCTTTGAACCCTCGTGATTTGGACTATAACCTGCCCCAATAAGTCAGTGTCACATTCCCCATTTATCCACCAGGTGGCAGCATGCAACAACGTTCAAAATGAGAAGTGTCTTTATCAAACTCTCCAGTTTTGACTTGATTATTCTCGGTAAAGGAGGCTACCTGTTAGTTAAACAAGTTTGATTTCACTGCAACATAACACACTGTATTTAGAGTATGACTTTAATCACACAAGTGTACACTTACAAGTGTATAATGACGACTGTTATATAAGATTTAGGAAAAATAGCCAAATAAAAGTATGTAAAATAGGTCAAACCAAGGCATATTAAATACAGGTCGGCGGTGTTGTATGGTGCTAGAATTAACAGGAGGGACCCTGGCATTCAATACTTTGGGAGACCCATCTTTCTGTTGGTCGTCGACCCCTCAATTACCATGGGGGTTTTCTGGGCGTGGTGAGGGAAAGGAATCGGGGGGTGCTGTTCCCCCAGTTCCCTGTTACCTCATACCAAGTTTTTCCACGACAAGGTAAAGATGGACGCAAAGGGATAGCATTGGGATCAATATGGCGGAGTTTATCTCAACTCGTCGTGGACATATAATTGTCCCACCCTTAACATCTCAGAGGAAACGTGGATCATCTCTGTTTTGATTACGCCTTGTATTACAGGGAGATAGAGGTTATTTTGCTATGTACGACCACCTGAGGTAAAGGGGGAGAGCGAGAGAAAAACATGGTGGAGCCGAAAATGTAGATTTTATTCACGAAGAGGTCTGTGACGGTCCTGGATTTTGTTCCAAGAGTCTTGGAGTAAGGGAGCGGACCCAGAAGTTCATTTGAGCAGGTGAGTGACCAGATCCTACCCTTTCTGTGCATCGGTGAAAGCGGCTATGACAGAAACGACTGAGAAGATATGTGAAGGGGTGGAATAACCGAGTGCTCGGATATAGGGTCATTACTAACAGGCTGCTGCAGTTGAATAACAACACTGCAATAACGACAGTAGTAAAAAGTTGAAATATGACGAAGACGTGGAATTCGTTCAGCCATAACAAAATCTTAATAATAACGTTCAAAGGCATGGCCTCGGGCTCAAATGCGCATTGGGCAGTTTGTTAGTTACATTTGTGTATAGTAAATCTTCAGTATTGTGTTCAATGTTTCCGGGATACAAACCAGTTGAACCTGTTCTGATCTGTCCCGGGTTGGAGAGTCGTTACTACTGAGATTGCGCTGTTGGAAGCCACTACTTTCTCAACATTTCGGTATGCAACGCCCCAAACTACGGGATAAAAAACACACCGGCTGTTGCTACACCCTACCGTGGCTGAATCTATCGGGATTTAAATGCTGATACACGTTGCTCCTGCTCCACAAGACACAACCCCTTAAGAGTTCGCGTTTAAATGTGTTTTCCTCACGCTGAAGATATTTCTTCCACCGTGGCAGGAATCCCACAAAACGAAAACGGCTGTCGTTGGACATGAACGACTTGCCGGAGAAGCCATCAGTGTTTCTGCAAGGGGTAGCTAACCAGAAACCACGATTTTAAGGCCGCTCTGTCGCCCGTGTAGTTCGCGGCTATTTTGACATCGCAGTACGGTGTTATAACAAAGACAGTCGCACAAAGGCCGCGATTTCCCTCTCCTCTTGGCCATGCGAGGAGCTCGGATATTCGTAGAAGAATGTTTCGCTTTCTCTCGGCGTTAGCTCAGCCGCGCCTCCATGTAAGATATTAAACCTGGCTTTGTTTTAGCTTTGGGGTACAGTCGGCCTTTATTAGTTTATCACGAGGGTGAAAGACACCCCGGCACTCAGAGAGGACCAGATTAAAATGGATATCGAAATAAAAAGTCTTTCGTGCGAAAGCCACTTGGCAGGCTTAATTTTCAAATCAAACAGATTTGTCACTCCTCTCCGAGGGGGCTTAACGATACCTCTAGCTAACAACTAAGTGTTTTCTTGGTATTTCATCCGTTATTTCCTCTCCAGGGCCAACAGTAACAACATGCTCCTGGCCTCCGCCGTGGTGGTGTGGGAATGGCTGAACGAACACGGCCGGTGGCGGCCCTACAGCCCCGCCGTCTCCCACCAAATAGAGGCGGCCATTCGGAGCAGCGACCCCCGTGGAGGGAGCGTAGTCCTCGGCCAGGTGGACAGCCGACTCTCGCCATACATCATAGATCTCCAGTCCATGCACCAGTTCAGACAGGACACAGGTAAGACAGGGAGAGGGGAAAGACTGTGTGGAAAGAATGCACTGTGGCAGAATATCTTGTTGGAGCTTTTTAATTAGGATGCAGGCCCATAAAACTTTCCGTGTAACAGGAGAGTGCTGTGACTGGCTCTAAAATGGTATTATGGTATCTAAAGCTGTTGTGCACTGCTGTACAATTTTCTCTCTTTAACAAATTTAAGTTGGTTGCTGTTGATCATGGTCGTGACTTTTTAGTGATCCTCATGGCTTGAAACATTGTTGACCCCAAAAGACACATGTGTGTGACTCTTACTTGACAAGGGTGTAACCTCCTCTGCATGGATGTCTCATGTAAAAAAAAAAAAGGATCTTGTTTTAGATCCAGTTGATCTAGTCGTTTGCACAGACCTAGACTTAGAAGTACTTTGCATCTCTTGCAGGTCTAAGGCTAACCTAATAGGCCAAGCATAGACTGCAATGCACCATGTCAGGGTATTCTCAGTGTAGCTATACTGAAGTTTGATTAGTCTCTTCAACTCATGTACAGTATATAGAGCTATATCTGGGAACAACTGCGTTGACTTTTGACTAAAATGCGAGTGGGGAGAATGAAACAGTAAAACCCAACTTGAGTTTGCGGTGCTAATCCAACAATATGAGTAGGTACACCGTAATGGCAGGGATTTCATGGGAAACTGCACCAGTGCAAAAGACCCAATCCATAATTGTTTTCACCAAAAAATTAAGTTCTAGTTAAAAGAAGGTCTTAATAATTGCACATATTGGCCACATTAGTGTCACAAATGTAAACAAAATCATAATATCGTCAGAAATCATCTCATCTGTTCACAGCAGCAATACAACACAGTGGATGGATAGTTTTTAATGAGCAAGAAAATATTTATTATTATTATATTATTATTATTTATAATTCATCCAGGTTAAAAAAGGCTCACAAACTAACATGTATTATAAGATGTACTTGTGTGTAAAATGGGTCAAAAGCTCACTTGGCATCTATGATTACAACACTAGTTGTATGCATGTCATGACATGGAAAAGCACAAGAGAGCACAGTATCACTTTTTTAGTTTGAAAAATCTCTGATGTACTGAAATGTATTTGTAATTGTGTCAGATAAAGTGTTGGTCTGTCCACGTACTTGATGCAAATTTTATATCGGTCCTACTCTTTTCCATGGTTTAAAACTTAGGTGGAAATGATGTCATTCAGACAGACAGCGAAAAAGAGAGAGTAAGAGAATGTGTGGTGGGTTGAGATTCAGCAGCCTCAACTGACGATCTGGGGCACCTGTAAATGACCATTGCAGTGCTGAGTTAGCAGCATTCTTTAGCCCCACAAGCTCTACATAAGCTCACATAAACACTCTCACAGGCACATAGCAGCTACACACACATAACATGAAGAAAAGAAACAGAGACCATGATGCTGTGTGCAGAGTTCCCTTCAGCTGTCCTCCCTCTGTCACTCTCCCCACCTTCTCTGCCTGGGGTCTCTCGGCCTTTAGCCACTCTTCTCCCCCTCTCTTGTACAAGTGTTCAGTTTCGTTAATAGGCAAAAGTCCCTATGGTCTCTCAGTTTTGGCTTTTAACTTAGTAGGGATAGAAAGATATGCATGTGTTGTGGGGGGTGTTGCAGAAGGAGATAATTGGGGAGTCTGTATTCTGTCCCTCTCCCTCCCTCCCTCACTCTTTCTTTCTTTCACTCCACCATTGTTGGATTTTGTAGAACAGATGCGAGTTACTCCATTGTAGCTGAGACACACACACACACACAAGGTGACAGTCTGATGGTTCTGAGAAGCAGAACAGACCTTAGAGGCAGAGGGGAGGGGTTGTTGCAGGTTCACTGAAGTGGCCATTAAGTGGCAAAATAACATGAAACACATTGGGTTTTACAGTGTGACGTAGGCAGTTATTCACACACACATTAATGTAGTTTATTGAAGGCTGAGTGAATTATTGAATTAATTGGATTAATTTGACATTTTGCATGATGTGTAAAAATGCTTAAAATAAGTTTGTTAAGACATTCAAAAGGATATAGATTCAAAAAGGGGGATTTGATATTTGATTTTATTAAATGCAATTAAATCTCAGGCCTCGTTAAATATGTCAAAGCAATATCAAGAAGAATGTTTTGCAGGTTACAGGTTTCTCCCACTTGAAAACAATAATCAACAGGTGGGATGTGACTGCACTGCACACGGGGCTTTTAGGCTGTCAGACAGGCTCAGACGGTCTGCCTGGGTTTTGCATGCAGATGGGGCAGTGGAGTCTATGAGAATGACACCCGATTTTGAGCCTGTGTTCACACTGCATGTAATATGATGAACAGGTCTGTCAGTAAACAGTCGTATATGAAAGGAAGATTGGAGTACCTATTTGTCTCCCAGTCAGTGTTCCTATAAACTCTCACAGCACTGTCAGTTGTGGTCAGAGGAGGGGGGGGTCCTTACCATGGGCCTCCCAGCAGAGCTACGGCCTTGCAGACACTCTCAGCACTGTCACCACAGATAGCACAGGTATTAAGCTGACAAAACGCAACGTTTAGGAAACACCTCCAGTCCTTAGCTAAATTGGTGTGAATGTGAGTGTGAATGGCTGTTTGTCTGTATATGTTGGCCCTGCGATGTACTGGTGATCCATACAGGGTGTACCCTGCCTCTGTCAGCTGGGATAGGCTTCCAGTCCCCTCGCGATCCTTGTATAGATAATGGATGGATAATGGATGGATGGATGTATCGAGTATTGTACCAAATGAGTTGATTGAATTGTTACACCCCTAGCCATGAGTATTACTTACTCTGAACACGTTCATGCTTGCATACAATTGTTTGTCTGAGAGAGAAACAAACTGGGTTTCCTGTAGATAAAAACATAGTGGTATCTGATAGTACTTCCTATTACTTATAGCTTTAGAGCCTTACTCAGTTCTCTTCATTTGCAATTGCTTACAGCACTAAAGAAATAATTCCCCCCTAAACATATATATGAAACAAAAACCTAGTATTGAGCAGACTATTGTATTGTCCCATATGAATGTTTAACTGACTGAATTCAAGTCTACTTGGACTTTAACCCCCAAGAGAAGGGCGTGATTTTTAAAGATGAAAATAAGCTTACGTAATTGAATTTTTTGACAACTTGTCATCCTTGTCTTTGAGGGGCGTTTGAAAAATCTTTTTTCCTGCTCTTGTAGCATGTTCCTCCTCTCATTCCAGCTGGTCCTGCTGAAGGAGACACATTCCCAGACCCCCACAGTGCCCCGGGGTGTTAGGGTCACAGTAAAGGGGGGTAGGGTTTGGCTGGGGGACTCCCCAGAGACGAGGGGGTGGGGTAGGGGGAAGGGAGTGGGACCAAACATTCACCCTGACTACACCCTCTACATGGTTAACAATCTACATTATAGTGACAAACCAGGATAAGGAATTACAGAATGAGTTTACATGTTCTGCAGTGACCTGGCTATTGTAAAACCTCTGCTAAAGTGATAGTGTTTAAAATAATTCCTTAAGACTAAGGCTTATGGTTCTTTAAGATTTTTAGCACTGCAGTGGAGGACAGGCTCCAGTTAAAGAGTACACGTTTTCCAGACAGTGCAAATGAGTTTGAAATTTACAAAAGGTCAGCTGTCTACACATGACTAACCTGAATTCTAGGAGCTGATGATCTTCATTTTACTGTCAATTTCAAAAAAGAAAAAAAAAGGAAAATGGGAAAAAAAATTGCTTGTTATAAAATAAATCACACTCATTTAATGTATATTTGAGCGCATGGACATGATAATTAGGTCTCTGAAAGCATGTGCCCAGTATATTTGTTTGTTATGTTAAAGTCATATAAATCCAACATTCCAAAAAGTAGCACACACACACAGCCTCAGGGCAGAGCTATGGGTGAGATTTTAATGTCTTTAACTTTGTCTGTGAAGGTCCTTTCTTTGTTTGTCTTGAGGCCTCTTTTTTTATATTGCTCTTCCCATGGTCTGTCTGATCTACCTCTCTCTATCTCTTTCTCTGTCACACTCTCTGAAGCTGAAAATTGACTCTGAACCCAAAACTCAGGGGATGGGACTCTTTCAAGGTGAGACAAAGTAGAGACAAAGACTGAGAGAGCACAAGTGAGGAGGCGGCACGACAGAGTCGGAGGTGACAGGGTAACAAAAGTGTGGAGAGGGCAACAGAAAGTTAAAGAGTGAGAAAGAATATTACTGCAGGGAGATTAAATAAGAAGAGATGAGAGCTTAAAATCAAGATGCTGAAAAAAGCTGAGGTCAGGAGAAAGATAAAAGTCACAGTGAGAAAAAGATGACAAGACTTGATGAAAAAATTGAAAAGGGAGAATGGAGGAAAGGCACAAAGATTTTCATGTTGTTTCCCCTATCATTGTCTTGAGGGGTGGCCTGCGTGGGCATGATAGTTAGATCTTTGAAAGGAGTGCGTCTTCCCAGTATATTTGTTTATGGTGCTAAACCAAATTCATATAAATCTATACACAAAATGTATGTTGGATACCTTAAGGTAAAAAGGTAGCACATACGCACAAAGCTTCAGGGCAAAGTTGACTAATCTTAATTTCACCACTTAATCAAAAAATTAAGAAAGCAAAATATTTTAGTTACCTAACTTTTAGGGGTGTAAATCACAAGTTTTATCATGATACGATATTATATCGCCTTCAATGGACAATGATTCGATGTTTGCCAATATCACAAAGTCTGCTATGATACGATTTTGATCCAAAATGTTTCCAGACCGCTGATTTATTCTCCAGAGACAATATCTTCACTGACTTTTTTCTAGCTGCTTGCCAGGTGCTGCCTGCATTTTGTTGGGAGGTGTGCACGCTCAGGTGGAGAGAGATGTGCTGGGAAATTTCAAAATAAAGGCATATCTTACAAATGATTATATTGTGACGGACTGTATAATATACATTATGTTAGTGTTGGGTTAGCAAAGAAAGTTGTGTTGAAACCAGCTGACGTCTGACCAGCGCGGTTCCTTGGTGAGGGACGTTATAATATGTATGATGAGTGACTGATGTTCAGGGAGAGCATCACCAGAAAACAGTGGGAAGGAAACCCAGAGAAAGGAAGATGAAAGAGATGGAGGGGTCATAACACAGTTTTTTTTCTCTCTGAGCTGTTGTTGTGAAACTCTGCGTGTCATGTTACTGTTACTGTGAGGCCTCTGGGGGGGACATCACTCACTGCCTGCTCCACATTACACACACTAGCAGCAGACGTATAGTATATGAAAGCATATGAAGACATAAATATTTATGCTAGACATCAAAATAAGACGCTAAATTGAGTACCCATATCTATTACAATACTATTAGCTATAACTTCAATTAAACCAGACTGGTCACAGCTTTTCTGCTCCTAAATTATAACCCAGCTCAGCTTTTCACAGACTCAGATTTGTGAGTGGATTTTCCTTTTTTTATGTTCAGCAAGTAGATTTGTTTACTTCAACCCAAGTAATGAAAATACATCCTATTTTATGGATTTTTAAATGAAATGTGGTTCTTATGGTTTGGTAGAAAGAGGGGTAAGCAAGCAGAGAGATAAAAATGTGTAAATATACTTACGCAGTGTTAGTGTTAGTAAGAGATAAAGGGGTAAGGAAGAGAAAGTGACAGGAAAGGAAAATATGACATTAAACAGCAGGAGGATAAGATACCAAGATAAACAAATCAAAAGAGAGAAATGAGAGAACAGAGGAAGCGATGAAAAAGAAAAATAAACAAGGAAGTGAAATGAGTGTGTGAAAGAAGTTTTGTCTTGGTTACTCCACGTTAGCTTGACCTTCTAGATAATCTGTGAGCTCATCCCTTTTGCTTCAGTCTCCATATCCCGCAAACAATGCCACTGTCATTGAATGCAGCTTCCTCTGAACTGCTCTGTCTTTGACTTTCTGTTCCATTAAAGTCTTTTTATCTCAGTATCAGTTCCCATATTTGGTGTGAAAATTTGTCATAATGTTGTCTTCTCATGACCTTTTCAAGGGCATCAGTTTCGTTTTAGGATTTATACTATTATACCAATTTTGTCATTTCGTCATCTGTCCCTCATCCCCTCTGCTCAAGGGTTCTCAGTGCTGTTTGTGGATACTCAGTGGAGAAGTGGAGCTAGAGGTTAAGTAATATTTTGGAGAAGTGCACTAAGTTGTTGTTAGGAATATAGCAGCAGTTTGAGCTCATTTTCCCTGGGCGGGGTTCACGTTGGAACAGATATCATTCTAGGGTCAAACTGGGACTTGTCAAGTTTAGGGGTGAGAGATGGAAAGCGACATGGCAGAGATGGTGAGGAAATCTTGCTACTTCTCTGATGGGTGGATGCAGAGTCACAAAGTCATGAGGTCACAAAGTTTTGTTGTGATTTAAGACTCTGAAGAACCCAGGATGATAGTGTGTGTGTGTGTTAGAAGTTTGTTTAGTGCCTCTCCCTACACTGTCATCACCATCAGAACTGTGATAACAGCTAGACGTCATGCTGCCCAAAGGAAAAAGGCCAGAATGCTGCGATTCTTGACATTTGCATGAAAATACAAAGTTTGGCATGGGTATGGTCTTTCCAACAAAGGGTATTTCTTTGATTTTAAGCTTTATTAGCTTTGATAGAATTATATGTGGAAATGGGTGACAAATAAAAGGAAAATCCAACATAAAGGTTGTTGGGTCACTGAACTCTTTTGAAAAGATATTCTTTAATTTTTTTGTTTTAATTATGGTGGGAGGGAGCGCTGTCTCTCAGCTGGTGTGGCATCTGGCCATAGCATATAAATCACAATGTGCTGCAATGCAAATTATTTTCATTATTGGTTTAACTACTGATTAATTTCTTAATTAACTGATACATTCTTTTGTGTATAGACTCTCAAAAAGCCTGTTAAAATTTTCCAGATCCAAAATTGACTTCAAAATTGCATCTATGTCCAACTGTTCAAAATCAAATCCTCACTTTATAGATTAATCATTTTAGCTTGACATTATGTTGTGTGCATTTTGATGCTATTAGCAAAAGTCAGTGATTTGTGAAATGTTGGCTGATAGTGAATCCAGTCAAAATAAGGGACGGCACATCTAAAAAAGATCATTATAGAGTTGAACTGTTGTTGCGTGCCTTCTGTCTGTGATGGTCAACTGTGATGGTGTTGTTTTGTCAGTAGCTTTGTTTCTAATGTTTTCCCTGGCTTAGACATGTTTAAATGTGAGATCATAACTTGTAACATAATTGAGGCATCGAATGACATCCTCCTGCGGAGCATGAAACTGGAGATTGTTTCAGAGTTGTTCTGTTATTTTTAACATCAATTTTTATTCACATATTTAAATGTGACAGTACAGTAATAGCAAACATCGGGGAAATGTATGGATCTTCAGATAGCCTGTTAGCATCTATTAATTTTATCTCAGAGATAGTGTGAGAAAACTCAAACTCAAAACTCTTAGTTGAATGGTGTTGGGAAAGACCTTCAGGCATTTTTCTGACTTTGACATATCAGACATGAGGGCTGTGGGGTTACAGCAGGTGAACAATGCATAGATCAACATTAGGATAAGGCAATGTTTATGCTTTCTAACCAAATGTTGGAGTCGTGAACGAAATAACACAAAAATTTAATACAGTGTGGAGGGAATGTCTAGAATTGGCAGAACAAAAAGGAGGTGAAAGTGCTGGCTCATCCCACAGAGTCACTGATCTTGACAATTTCATGAGAAGCACAAACAACTTCCTGCCATGCATGAAGCAGGAC
>NW_026116563.1:0-23605 GCF_001640805.2 Lates calcarifer
CAAGCTTTGCACACCTGGATTTTGACAGTCTATCCTATTCTTCCAGGGAGAACCTCTAAAGCTCTAGCAGGAAAGTGTGAACTGCTAACTTCAGGGCTCTGCACAGATCTTCCATAGGGTTTATGTCTAAGCTTTGACCTGGATAGGACAGTTACAGACATGTCCTGAAGCCACGTCAACATTGTCCTGGCTGCATGTTAGTTTTCAAATATGGTCCTTTCATCCTAGTTTAATTAGTCTGTCTTTCTTGCTGTTTTTTTAAATTAATTTGCTTCATTACTATTGAGCTTTGGCTAAAAACAAATTGACAGGATTTTTAATTACTTAACATTGTTATGATATTGATTAGGGATTTATGTATTTTGTACTTATGGTTTGCAGCACTTTAGCACATGTATGACAGCAGTTACAGCGCCAGCATGCACTCACTAAGCACTTTATTGGAACATCTGTATACCTTCTTATTAATGCAATTATCCAATCAGCCAATCATGTGTCAGCAGATACAGGTCAGGAGTACTTCAGCTAATGTTCCACATCAAATATTAGATTGGGAAAAAATTATCTCAGTGACTTTGATCATGGCATGATTGGACAGTTTCTGGACAGCAGAGCACTGAATCACACAGGCAGCAGGGTCAGAATTTGGCGCCAATTGTATGAATCCATGGACCTCAACTACCTTGTATCTACAGTCCAGACTGGTGGTAGTAGGCACACTGTTGGCACATTAATACCAATCAATCATTGTTTGAATGCCATTGCCTATCTGAGTACTGTTGCTTACCATGTGCATCCCTTTATGACAGCAATCTACCCATTTTCTACTTCCAGTCACAAAAAGTCACAAAAAATTAACATGACGATGAGTTAATTACTTCTGGGGCCTCCCCAGGTCTAAAGTGAGTGAGTGTACATCTGGCAGACATGTTTCGATTGTTGTCAGTTTTGATTATATTGTGACACTTCAAGACACATTTTATTACATTTAAATGAAAACATAGTGTATATTGTAATTGTCCATATTACCAAACAAAATAGGATAAGGAAGCATGGAATCAAAACTATGTGTTTGACCTGCCAAGATAAGCAACACAGTCTGTGAGCATTCTATTTAACTGATTTCACCATTTACATTAAACCAATGACATGAGAAAAACTACAGTTTATATAATTTTATTGATGGTAAACATTCATTAGTTCATTATCTGTACAGCTTATCCCAACCTATCCCAGCTGACACTGGGTGAGAGGCAGGGTACACCCTGGACTGATCACCAGTCCATCACAGGGCCAACATAAATAGACAAACAACCATTCACACTCACATTCACACCTACAGGCAATTTAGAGTCACCAGTTAATCTGCATGTCTTGGACTGTGGGAGGAAGACAGAGTACCCGGAGAGAACCCATGCAGGCATAGGGAGAACATGCAAGCTCTTCTTGCATACATATCAAATTGTACAAACAAAGTCAAAAGTACCACCACCTACTGCCTTTTCACTGCGGAGAAAGTCACCAGATATTTTAAGAATGGACCATCAATCATAGCACAGCTCTTGACTTATGTGTGTGGTGATTTAATCAGATGGTGTTGCAGTTATAAAATAAATGTGAGCACACAGAGTAGGAGAGAAGCAAACAGATGAAAGGCTGAAACCAGCTGACACTAGGCAAAATGCAAATATGAGACAGTGAACGTAAAAATATGCTAATTAGTGTATTACATCATTTAGTGGCATTTAGCAACTTTTACGGAACAAACAAAAGCTTCCACAATCGTTTTCAAGTATGTCCTCAATTCGCACACAATCCAGGTCTTAATGTTTAAGTCCTTAGTGTCTCCTGTGTGTTTTTTCCCCGGTTTCTTCCCCTTGTGTCTCCTCCCCCTGTGTGCTGTCTGTGTTTCATTGGCAGAGGTCATGCCCTGACACAACTGATTCCCATCTCCTCATCTCCAGCAGTACATATACCTGGTCTCCTCATTCACTTGTCTCCATATAAATTTTGCTACAGTGTGTGGCAAACTTTGGCTGCAGTTTCTTCAAGTGAACATTACTTAGTGTAATTGTCCAGTTTTGGACACTTTGCTATTCTCCCTGTGTTCTTGGTCAAGAGATAAATAAATGTAATAAATGTAAGCATGGCTAAAAGTCAACTTGCCTGTGTTTGTTGTGCTTGGATCTCAGTTGCTTAACCTTACAAGACCTACCAACTCAAACAATTAAAATTATAAAGGTGACTTTATAAAAAAAATATCAGCGATACCACACGTTTATATTTTCAAAAATACATATAATGGACTAATAAATTCCAAAAAAAAAGGATTTGAAAGATTGGGCCGCTGATCTGTGAGAAATGAAAAGTGTATGGTTACATGCTGTTACTTTGCTATTCATATCCACTCCTAACATCTAACACCCTAACATGCCTAACTAGCATTTACTACCCTTCTTTACCAGGTCTCCTTGCACTTTGTCTTATTGAACCATTCTTATAATAATAATAATAATAATAATAATAATACATTTTATTTATAAGCACCTTTCTGAACACTCAAGGACACTGTACAATATACAATAATTAATAAACCTGTACAGTATACAATAATCAATAAAACAACAATGAATAGAATCAACATAAAAGAAATGTAGCTCTACCTCTCTAGCAAGCCGAACTCCACTTTCCCACCTTCCTCCCTCACCTCCTGTTTATTGGAAATAAAATCCTGGTTCACCTCAAACCTCAAGCAGTGGAAATGGACGTTGAATTTAGGGAAGATATTGCCAAGGGGGAAAAGGTAAGTGATAAAGAGAAGGGGCCCCAGGACAGAGCCCTGGGGCACACCTGTAGTGACTGGGGAGGGGTCAGATTTGAAGGATTTTAGTTGTATGAACTGAGTGCGGCCTGACAGATAAGAGCAAAACCAGTCAAGGGGGGTGTGAGTGATGCCAATGGAGGAGGGTCTACTGAGAAGGATAGGGTGTGAGATGGTGTCAAAGGCCGCACTCAGGTCAAGGAGGATGAGGATGGAGAGGAAACCTGTGTCAGCTGCCACCTGCCTATTTTTTCAAGAATTTTGGAGATGAAAGGTAAGTTTGAGATGGGGCGAAGGTTATTATAGTTGTTGGGATCTGAGCTAGATTTTTTTGAGTATTGGGGTGATGACTGCAGTTTTGAGTAGTGAAGGAACAATTCAGGTGGTGAGTGAAGAGTGAATGATAGTAGATATGAGGGGAAGAAGGGAGGAAAGACTGAAGGAGAAGGATTTGACCAAGGTTGTGGGGAGGGGATCAAGCTGGCATGTGGAGGGCTTGGATTTGCCGATGAGGTCCGAGATTACAGAGGAATCAGGGAGTTGAAAACAACAGAAGGGCTGGGAGTGTGGTAAAAATTCAGGTGGGGAAGGTGGCAGAGAGTCTGAGTGCAGGTGCTGGTGAATATTGCAGATTTTTTCGTTAAAGAACATCATTACAGAGTCAGTTGAGTACAGATGGGGGGGGGTAGGGAGTCAGGAGGATGGAGAATTTTGTTAAGTAGTACAAACAGTGACTTGGTGTTTCCTTTATTAGAGCTGATAAGACCAGAGTAAAAGTTTGATTTGGTTTTTAGCAATTGTGTCCTTGTATTGTAACATATGGGTTTTGTGCATTTCTTTGTGAATAGTAAGACCAGTTTGCTTTCATTGACTGGAGTTCAGGTGTATACCAGGGAGCAGTTGATGTGAAGGAGACAGACCTTGTTTTCACTGGGGCAAGAGAGTTGAGGATGTTGTTTAGACCATTATTGTAGTGAGTTATGAGGTCATCAGGGGTGGAGAGATAGTCCGGGATTGGGATATTGTCAATATTGGAGCAGAGAGTATCGATGTTAATGTCCTTCAAATTCCAAAATGAAATGAGGCGTGGTGATTTGATTGCTGTGAGGTGAGTGCAACATTGAATGACAGGAGGAAATGGTCTGTTACATGGAGTTTGGCAGATGTGAGGTTGAAGGGGGTGAATCCAGAGTATGTCCTTTTGAGTGTGTCGGGAAGTCTACAAATTGATGGAATCCAAAGCTGTGGATGATGTAAAGTCACCTGGACTATTACTATTGCCCAGGTGTATGTTGAAATCCCCCAGTAATATTACATTTGGTGAGAGAGTGGACAGATGAGTGAGTAGAGTGGCAAAATCATTTGAAAAGTCACTGTGAGGTTTAGGGGGCGGGAGACTGTAGCAACGATGGTGGGAGTAGGTCCAGGCAGCTTAAAGACAGTGCATTCAAATGAGACGAAGCCAGGCACAGGTACTGGTAAAACTTTTCAAGTTATCGCGGTAAATTATCGCGAGACCTCCACCCCGACCGTTGCCACGGGGATGGCAGATGTAAACAAAGCCCGGAGGAGTGGATTCATTTAATTGAGAAAAGTCATTTGGCTGTTGCCAAGTTTCAGTCAGACAGAGGAAATCAAGCTTACGGTCAGTGAGGAGATCCTGGAAGAGGTGTCCCTTGCTCGTGAGTGAGCGGATGTTAAGCAGACCCAAGTTGACAGTGGTGGTGTCATGTTTGGTAGAGGCATTCGCCGACTTGGCTAAGCTGGCTCATACTCGGTGGTCAACAACCCGGGCCGATGTCTCTGTGAGGGCGACGAGAGATGGACCAGAAGGATTTTATTGTTTTGGAGTTGTCATGATGAAAATTCCTGCTGGACCCACGATGGATGTATCTCCGACGAGGGAGGACAGCAACGTTCGGGTGATGGTGCAGCACCGACGGTAGAGGTTCAGGCAGGTGACGGCGGAGCCAGAGAAGCTCAGCGGCTGTATACTGAAAATGCCCAGCCACAGGGTGATGGTGAACCACAGGAAGATCCAGATGAGTGCAGACCACGTATAAAACTTGCTGGTCCACATAATGCCTGCAGCTGTAGGGTGGTACAGTAAGAGCCAGGTGGAGGGCTAGGTGCAGTGTTTCAGCAGGTAGGCTAATGTTGGCCCGCTCACACACAAAAACGATCGTGCGATCGTTACTTATGCAAAGAAAAGTGGGTTCTTTGACTCAGTATTTCAGTGTAGGGCATTGTGCAAATATGCAACTATTATTAGGGAAGACATGTAATTGTTGCTGGATCTGTAACCCACCTAAAAATTGGTACCTAAGAAAATTTACCATCCTGAAATTCATAAAAAAAAGTATCTTGTGTTATGCGCAAGTTTAAAAAGTTCATTTGAATAAATTAGTAGGATCTGCTGAGTATTAAATATGTTAAATATTTCATTTATTTACAAATAAATACATAGGCAGATAAAATGAGTATTCAATAAGTCATCAAGATAAAAAGTTCATATTTCACTGTGTAATCAGACACCAATGGTCAGGCTGAGTCGTTTATTTTTTTGAGACATTATTTTCGACACTTTACAGCAGTTGACGAACGCTGGGTGGCAACGTTCTCAAGGTGGCAGCAGGACAGCGCTGTTTACGTCCTTTTCCATGCTTGCTGCAGAAGAAGTCAGACGTTAGATTAGCTCTCTGTGTGAGACAAGGGAAACGGGATCCAGACCTGGGATATTCCAGCGTTTTGTATCTGAAATTTTTATTTGTTGTAATAGCCCGGACCGGGTGAGGTGTGTCGGTGTGAAGGAGGAGCTGTGTTCGCCCGCTCTGTGACAATCTCTACCGCCAGGAGTGACCGTGGCTGTGTGGACTACCGACTGGGATTCTCGATTCTCCAGCAGGACTTGGATTGCGTGCTGTCTACATCAGTAAGATCGTTCCATCATTTATGACTGAAACGACCACTCTTAAAGTGACGTTAGGACTGAGCTAAAGTTGTGCACAACTAAACTAAACAAGACTAAAGGATTAAAGCTGCAGCAAAACATTTATTCTGGCCAGAGTTTAATTTATATTTTTTTTGTTAAAGGGGAAATTTAAATTGTATGTGTTTTGAATAATGCAATAATAATTTTGGTTAAAACAAAAGTACGTACTCGATTTGTGTCTGTGTATCACTCTCTGTGTGAAGTCACTCTATTTCTATGGCCTAAGACTGATTAAGTTATTCTTTATAAATACATTGTCTTTACCCTCGAACCAGGACACCACTAGTTAGCTGTGGTGATCCCAGGCCTTGAGGTTTATTTTTGCAGTTTTATTCAGACCTGGTTACAGATATATAACAGAATTGTTGTTGTTTGTACATGTGTTGGTGATGGGAGGTTAAGATATATCGGGAAAGGTGCAATGACCTGGTGTAAGGCATTGTGCATTATCTAAGACTGGGGTGTCAAACTCAATTTCATCCCAGGCCACATCAGGATTGTGGTTGACCTCAAAGGGCCAGTTTTACCTGTAAGACTATATAAATGTATATACTCTCTCATATCACATAATTACTGCTGCATTCAATTAGTATTAGTTTTAATAGGAACTTAATTAATAACTAGCTTTGAAAGGGGTGTGTGGCTGCTCACAAGTCAGGAAAGGGCTATAAGGCCATATCTAAATGTTTTACAGTGGCTACAGTGCAAAGTATTATTAAAAAATACAAGACTGCACTGTGGAAAATCTCAGAGGACATGGTCGGAAGCCAAAAGTGACACCTGTGCTGGCCAGAAGGATAGTGAGCAAAGTGAAAAACAATCCAAGGATCACCACTAAGGCCATCCTAGTGAATCTGGGCTCTGTTTGTGGCAACATCTCAAGGCAGACAGTCCAACGGACACTGCACACTGCTGGGTTCCACAGACGCAGACTAAAGAAGACGCCACTTTTACGCCAGTTTTATGGTCAGATGGAACAAAAATTGAATTGTTTGGCCACAATGATGTATCCTTCATTTGGTATAAAAAAGGAGAAGCCTTCAACCCTAAGAACACCATCCCTGCTGTCAAACATGGTGGTGGGAACCTAATGCTTTGGGGGTGTTTTTCAGCCAATGGACCAGGGAACCTAATCACAGTAAACAGCACCATGAAAAAAGAGCAATACATCAAGATTCTCAATAATAACATCAAGTAGCCTGCAGAGAAACTTGGCCTTGGATACCAGTGGACATTTCAGCGTGACAGCGACCCAAAACACACAGCAAAAGTTGTGAATAAATGATTAGCGGACAAAACCATTAACGTTTTGCAGTGGCCCAGCCAGAGTCCTGACTTGAATCCAGTTGAGAATCTGTGGAGGGAGCTAAAGATCAGGGTGATGACAAGGAGACTCTCCAACCTGAAAGAGTCGGAGCTCATCATTAAAGATGAATGGGCAAAAATACCAGTGGAGACATGCAAAAAGCTGGTCAGCAATTATAGGAAGCGTTTGATTGCTGCAATAGCCAGTAAAGGCTTTTCTATTGATTATTGAGAAGGCTATGAATAATTTTGGACATGCCACTTTTTGTTTAAATGTAAATAAAAGCTGATAAATATTTTTTTCCACAATATTTTCTTCTGGGAGATGCCTGTGTCATTTCTAATCAAGAAAAAACTTGCTGGTTGAATAAAACTAACTTTAAGTCAGCTGTTTGGTATGAATCATTTCATACCAAAAGACTGTACAAACATGCTAACCCAGTGACACACTGCTGTAACATAAATGTTCCAAAGTGTGGATGCACTTCACCAAAGTCAATTAAACAAATTAATGTCAATGAAATTGGTTAAATATATATCTACAATCAGTCATGTTAAAGTAATAACGTGGCATTTATCTGTAATTGATCAGCTTCTGTGTGTGTGCAAGAACAATTTTTCTTTCAGGAACTGTAAGCAAGCAAGCAGAAAAAAAATACTGTGGCTTCTATGACTTCTGGAGCTGTAGCAGCCTTCTCCATTGAGGAGCAAATGCCATTTTCCCTTGCATCAAAAAGTACAATAGAAAGAACATGGGGTAATGAATGTCACAGATCAACATAGGTGGTTCTATTGAGAGGACAGGCCTCCCCAAAATGGCTTGGTGATCTTTATGTGTGTCTCTAACAAAGGTTATTTGGAGAGAGAGCATACAAGAAAGACATCCAAGAGACTGAGCAGGACAGATGCTGATTATTTGTTATTTAGAGTTGTGCTAAACTCTACTAACAGCAAGGAGCACTGATATTTTCCTGACTTTTAAATTGTATGTATGGTAATTTGATGCCAATGCAACAGAGCACCGTGCAGCTTTTTAGTCTTGAAATGTATCATTATCGTATAGTTACTGCTGTATCACTGTTTGCAACATGTTGTGACCATTAGTATTTCCTGATTATCGGCCGGGCCGATTATCTGCGCCGATATTCAGCATTTTGATGCATATCGGCATCTGCCTTTTTTTTTTTTTTTTAAATTTGACAACCGATAAGAGATTTAAAACTTGATTATTTTGGCTCTGATGCATCCGTGCCTCTCTGTGCAGTCACTACTCTGTCCCACCCACAGCACCATCTGATTGGTTACACACAGAGCCACGACACGGGTAACAGCAGTGAAAGCTGCTACACACACTGAAAAGCTCTGCTTTTTGCACCATAATCTGGTGCTGCTCAACTGGGACTACTAATTGATTTGACATTTCTGTGCAAATTTAATTTAACTTTGTTTTATTTACTTTATAAAACTTCAGGAAGCTATTTATTTATTTATTTAAAAATTCAGTCAACTTTATGAGAGATGCTGCTGAGCCCGGGAACTCCCTGCACTTTCTGTTTTTGTTTGAACTTAAAACAAAGATAAGTGAAAGATAAAATAACATTCAGTTATATTGAAATTTTGGAAAACTTTATTTACTGTAGAAAACTTTAGGGAGCTATACTACTATATACTACCCTAAGTTTTCATTTAACTATAAGACATGCTGCTGAGCATGGGAGCTCCCTGCACTTTTTGTTAGAATTTTAAAACAAAGATGTCTGTCGTCTAAGATAAAAAAAAAACAAAAACTTTAACATGTTGCAAATCTGAAAAGTTGTTTAATAAACATATGCTTAAAGGCATTTAAATTAAGTGTTGGAGTTTGTATTATTCAAATTTTGACACCAATATTTTCACTTAAACTGCAAATGAATATCAGTTCCAAATATCGGTTATCAGCCTCCTTTACTAATAATCGGTATCGGCCCTGAAAAAAAACATATCGGTCTATCTCTAGTTAAGACTGAATTTGATTGATGGTCTTATGTAAAACGACTTTTTAAATCATTTATTTCCAATGCCATTGTACTGATTAAAAAAACTGGCACTGACACTGTCTATGCAAACCAATGACAAGATGTTTTTATTTGCCACCAAACAAGCTACTTAAAAAAAATGGTAAGATATTTAAAAGGATTCTGAGTCGATAAACAGCTTCTGAACTGGATTCACAAGTGATCTGGCACACAGGTCATGTGCGGTGTAGTTTTTTTTTTCTCCATGTAATTTACTCTATGAGTGAAAATCAGGTTTGACATCAGAGTTATAACACCTTAACCTGAGTAGATAGATTTTATTGTCCCCAAAGTTTGGGGACACACTTTAAATGTGCAATTATAGTGGATGTTTTCTCAAGGTTTGGATTTTCATGGTGTTATACCACTTTTTTTTTTAACTCCACTCTGTTTACCTCCCTCATGCCGTCTGCCATGAAGATAGTAAAGTTGTCAAGGCTGACTTCTGTACCTGAGACTGCCTCACTGAGCCAAATTTTGGTCAAAGAGATGCTGCAGGTATACCTGAAGCCCCTTCCCTATCAACAAAATAAAAAAATCATTAAAAATTTTGCTTTATAGTATGGTCACTTTAATTCGAGAAACACTCTTCATTTGAGATGATGGAGGGAAGAGGACCACTATAAGCAAGAAGGAAAAAAGTTTTCGAACACCCTTAAAATTTTACACAAATATTATCATGAAATATTTGGGGAAAAATCTTTTTTGTGTTTCAAAAGGTGTGGCTGCATTAGACAGACACAAACAAATACAAATGATATTTTTTGTTTATTGTTTACACGAAAAATTAAAACTAAAATTCTATCAAAGTCAACAAATAACAGAGAATGTGTTCAGAACTGAACAAAAAATAAATAAACCATCACATCATCCAATTAATATTTAGTGGTCCTGCCATTAGCACACAGTAGAGCTCTAATCCTGGCTGGCATGTTCCCCACGAGCTCCACACTGTTGAGGGGTAATCTTGTCCCATTCTTCTTGAATTGCTGCTTTTAATTCTTCTAAATTCTTTGGTTTATGCTTTGAAACAGACCTTTTGATAATTCACAACAGATTTTCAATGGGGCTTGTGTCTGGGGATTGAGCTGGCCACTCTAAGACCTGGATACAGTGCTCCTGCAGCCAAGTTCTACTGTGTGGATGTATGGCAAGGGGCATTATCTTGTTGAAACATCCAGTTTTGACCTTGACGGAACACTGCATGTGCATGTGGGTTTCAAGAATGGCACAATACTTAGCAGAATTCAATGTGCCATCACAGACAGTGAGATGACCAACACCAGCAGCACTCATGCATCCCCAAACTATGATACTGCCTCCACCATGCTTGACAGTAGGTACTGTACATGCTGGAGATAATGCTTTGCCTGGCCTTCTGCGTACCCTCACATTATCAGGAGGAGGATAAAGCTGGAAACTGGACTGACCACAGAATCTTCTTCCAATTCCTGGCTGTTCAGTTCTTGTGTGCTTGGGCCCAACGACGCTGGGCTAACCTCTGTCTCTCATTGATCAGGGGCTTCTTGACAGCCTTATAGGACCTTAAGCCATGATCTAAAAGTTGGCCATGTACAGTGCGGGTGGAACACTGGACACCAGTTTGGTTTGACCACTGCTGCTGAAGCTCCTGTGATGTTATTCAGCATTTTTCCCTGCACATGTGGATCAGGATGCCGCCATTTCTTTCTGAAGAAACCCTTGGACACCCAGATGTTGGTTTGTCTTCCAAGCTGTTGGTTGGCCTGTATTTCTGCAGTGTATCTAACTGCTGAAGAACTGCATCTGCACTTTCTGGCTATCTGGCGCCAGCTGTACCCTTCCTGGCTGAGAATCTGTATCTTCAGGCGTGTTTCCTGCGTTAGGTTCATTGTTTTAGCCATTTTTGTCTCTGAAGAACTTTCAAATGGGCTGGCTTTATATATACACGAAGCACAGCAACAAAAATTGTGTCTTTTAATAAAAAGCACGACCTTCATCAGTGGATCACTGGTACCAAAATGACCCAATACTCAAAATTTCTTATGTATTTTTATGGACACAATCAATTTTAAGTTTTTAATGGCTTTTTTAGGATTTGTTTAGTATTTTGGCTGTGAATATACTAAAAGAAATTCTTAATGCAATATTTCACAAATGCATGGGGTGTCCGAAAACTGTTTTTTCCACCACTGTGTGTATATATATATATATATATATATATACACACACACACACACACACACACAATTTTTGACTGTTGGCTTTTCATATCAAAGGGGTAAATTTAATAGCACTAGAGAGCTTATGTAACTATATAATTACACCAATCTAGTCGACACTAGCTAGCTGATAAGTTAAATGACTGGATCCCCTTTTCGTTGAACCAGTCTGACTGGCTGATAATAGCCTGATATAGGGTTGATTCTTGAACTAATGAATAATCAGTTTTTTAAATTGATGTATACCAATATCAGAATTGTGCTGGAAATCCAGTATCAGATGAGCATTTAAGAATTTGTCTTTTTTAAACTTTTGTGCATATAGCTAAGTGTTAATAAAAAAATAAAATAATAATAATAATAATAACTTAGATTTATATAGTGCCTTTCAAGAAACCCAAGGACCAACAAAAACCAACAAAAGAGGCTAGAGGCCACAGTCTAGAAATGGGGTGTTGCTGAGTTCATGTTCTTCAACAACAAACCGAGAAGTCATTGATGGTAGGTTATACGTCATTTTAGCTTAATTAGAATATACAGTGACATGCAAAAGTTTGGGCACCCCTGGTCAGAATTGCTGTTAATGTGAACAGCTAAGCAAGTAGAAGATTAAATAACCTCCAACAAGCATAAAGTTACAGATGACACATTCCCTTTACATTTTAAACTTTTTTTTTCCCCATCTTTTACATTTACAAAATGACAGAAAAGGAAAAGGGCCCACAGCAAAGGTTTGGGCACCCTGCATGAAGGATTTTTGCCCATTCTTCCTTACAAAAGTCTTCCAGTTTTGTGAGATTCCTGGGCTGTCTTGCACACACTGCAAAGAGCAGTGTGATCTATCCACAGATTTTCAATGATGTTTAGGTCAGGAGACTGTGAAGGGCCATGGTAAAACCAAGTCCATGTAAAGCAGTAATACTAATGCTTTCTGAGTCACATCACAGAGAAATGTGCTATTAACCACCCAGCTAAATTTAAATGGTTAAAAAAATTGGCAAATAAATAAAATTATAGGTTTCAAAATCATGATAAAATAGGCAGTTCTCTGTGCTCTGAGACGCTGGGGGTATGTCCACCATGCCCACTCTAACGCTGCAGCACAGTGACCACGGTCAGTTCGGCCTCATTCGAAAGTGAGCATCAGATTACTGATGGATTCCTGTTGTCACTGATAAAAGTTTGTAAAACTAATCAGAGTGAAACAGTCACTTAATCCACCTCCTCTTAATTCCCTTGAAAATTTAAATAAGGCAAGTAGTATTTTAGAGATTGTTTCTTTGTCTCTGCTCTTTGCACTCAAGATATTTTAGGTAATATTTATGTATTATGTATTTACTTAGTATACTTGCGTATCCTGTTGTTCTTTCTGTACTATCTTTTATTGTTGTCACCTGACTGCAAGCCAAGTTTCCCATCTGGAATAAATAAAGGGCTGAACTGAACTACTTTCACAACTGTATGCATCTATATACTTAGATGTGTCCTCTAAGAATAAATATATGTACATATCTGTACACGTTAAAATATCTAAGTGTATACTTTATCTGAAAGGAAACAATTTTCTCTCATCCCTTAATTCATAGGCATGACATTTTTTAATCACATACTTGATACAAAGATACTAATGCAATGTTGGCCACACACTGTGGACATTTTGAAGCTGATGGTTGTGGTACAAAATGGTCCAATGTCCCACAATGGTTTTCCTGCTCCCCATCCTGTGGATCAGGCATCTGCTGTGATGGTCTCTTGCCAAGATGGAACAAAGCCTATGGGTACACACCTTAGAGCCAGAGTGAGGAAGCACTGCTGTGACACCCTGTGCCTCCTGTGCCATTTGGTGTCCAAGTGGAAGCTGATCAGCCAACTCTGCAGAGGGCACGGTGACAGTAAGCTTATGGGAGCGGCAGTCACTGTCAGTTTGCCCAGCAGCCAAAGAATTCTGGATGTATAGCAACAACCTGCCCCATTGGAAGAGGGAAAGAAAGCAGAGAATGGTGTCCACATGCTGAGGGGACGGACAGGCCCTCACAGTGATGGAGTTTAGGGCCACACCAATGAAGATTCTGTGAGCAAGGGAGCTCCTCTTAAAATTCACTGTGATGAGGAGAAGAGTTGTGTCCTGGACCACCTGAGCTGGTGCACAGATAAGCTAGTCATCCAAGTAGGATAGTAGGACAAGATTTTCTATCCCTGTGACTGCAGGGGCAAGAGGATCACCGCCACGCACCTGTTGAATAGTAGGGAGAGGGAAAGATGCACCAGTGTAGTGATACCTTGTCTCAGCCTGACGTCAGCCTGGTACCTATGATCAGGCTATCACAAAGTTCATTGTGGGGGAGAGGTAATAACAAACCTGTACCAAGAACCGCACTACTTTTACTAAAGTAAAAGTAAGGTCACTGAGGATTATGGACTGAACCCCCATCTCCTCACCATCTTGTGATAAAAAGCAGATAAAAAGAACTCTCCTCCCAGACCAGGCTATCCATTAGCACACTGAGGAGCATACAACCAGGGTCAAAGGTCGAATGGCCAGTCCAGAAGAATCAGCTCTAATGGATCCCAATTCATAATGACCTTAGGAATGAACACTCTTCAAATCTTCATTCTACCCAACAAATTTTGTCTCTGCACTGACCTTTAACTGCTTTACCAAGAAAGTAGCATGAAAATAACTATGCAGATTGGACTCTTTCAGATCTATAGACTTAACCAGGGTCTTCTCCTCTTTATGTTTATTTTCTCTGCACCAGATGTCTGGCCATAAATACCACCACATACCAATGTTATCTGGAGCCAGTATCCCATTATTTATTAGGGCGTATTAGGTGTTTTTTTGGTTTGTTTCCATCTAAATTTGTGAATCTGTGTCACGCAGTTACTGGAAGAAATCCAGTAACTGCTTGGCCTGCGTAACAGGCCAAGCCAAGGAAGACACTCACCCTCACGCCCGAGTATCCTCCTCACAAACGCCAGATCTGTCACACATAAAACTGACAATTGGAGCTTCGTATTGCCTTGAACAGCTCTGACTGGAACTGCAGTGTGATGATCATAACAGAAATTAGCTTCACCTGCTAATACCCAATACTACAGTGCAGTTAGCAGTCCGCACTGTACAGGCAGGGCAGGAACAAGGACTCCGGTAAGAGTAATGGAGGGGTGGGGGGTTGTATGTATTCAGACAATGGCCGGAATTCCTGAATATGAACAGATTATATTGACTGTCAGAGAAAAGTCAAGCGTAATCTCTGCTCACTACAACTACAAAAGCAGCACCAACAATACTGTGAATGCCAATGCAAAGAGCTAAACCATTTCTTTACCCATTTTGAGGTTCCCTCAACAAAAAGCTGGTGGAATTTATTCATTGGATTTTGGATTATTGCAGAAAATACAGTAGTTTTGTTCAGCAAGATAATCCTCACAAATGGACAGCACTTTAGTGTTTTTTAAAGCCTATTTAAGCCTATTAGGTTATAAATGAACTACATCAAGGTCAAAAACACCACCGTTAAGCTTCCAATTTGTAATGTAATTTAGCTACTTACCTCTTCTACGAAAGCCTTCTTATAAGGTTAGTAATAGTTTGCGAGAATGTGAGTATAAACACAACATGGCTGTAAAGGTGGACTGGTGAGCAAATTCATTTTCGTGTGCAGCAATATGATGTCCACAATCTCTGTGGTCTCATTTAGCCACTTGTCTTTTTTAAGACACGTAAAATCTTTAAAAAATCACAAGTGGGGTATCTTCTGACGTATTTTATGTCATAGAATAAAGACTGAATGTGTATTGAGCTTGTGTTAACCCCTGACCTTATTTCAGGCATTTAACCAAAAAGCCCATTCAAATAATAATCCAGTCACCACTCTATAGGCTAAACCTATTTACTTCCACCACATAACTGCTCATTTTACCTGCGGTTAGTTTACCATGTTAGTTTGATCATTTTGACATTTATGTTTTATTTTTATTTCTATTTTTATCATATATTCACTTTAGTAGATGCAGTAATAAGTCATCTAGACTAGAGATAGACCGATATGGTTTTTTCAGGGCAGACACCAATACCTATCATTAGCTGATATTCATTTGCAGTAAAAGTGAAAATATTGCCGTCAAAATTTTGAATAATACAAATTCCAACACTTAACTTCATTTAAATGCCTTTAAGCATATGTTTATTAAACAGCTTTTCAGATTTGCAACATGTTAAAAGTTTTTTCTTATCTTAGACAATAGACATCTTTAAAATTCTAACAAAAAGTGCAGGGAGCTCCCAGGCTCAGCAGCATGTCTTATAAAGTTAAATGAAAACTTAGGGTAGTATATAGTAGTATAGCTTCCTAAAGTTTTCTACAGTAAATAAAGTTTTCCTAAATTTCAATATAAATGAAATGTTATTTTATCTTTCACTTATCTTTGTTTTAAGTTCAAACAAAAACAAAAAGTGCAGGGAGTTCCCAGGCTCAGCAGCATCTCTCATAAAGTTGACTGAATTTTTAAATAAATAGCTTCCTGAAGTTTTATAAAGTAAATAAAACAAAGTTAAATAAAATTTGCACAGAAATGTGAGTCTCAAATCAATTAGTAGTCCCAATTGAGCAGCGCCAGATTATGGTGCAAAAAGCAGAGTTGTTCAGTGTGTGTGAGCACTGTGCACGCACAGCTTTCACTGCTGATTGGCTGTTACCCGTACCGTGGCTCTGTGTGTAACCAATCAGATGGTGCTGTGGGTGAGACAGAGTAGTGACTGCAGACAGAGAGGCACGGCTGCATCAGAGCCAAAATAACCCAGTTTTAAATTAATCTCTTATTGGCTGTCGGAATTTTAAAAAAGGCAGATGCTGATATACGGCATTTTGACGCATATAATAGAAACAGATAATCGGCCCGGCCGATAATCAGTCTATCCCTAATCTAGACCCAGTCATTGTGTGTGTTCGTCTGTAATGGTGAAATGGATCCCTTTTTATCAAAAAGAATCAAAACCTCAGATATTAGACTGATACAATTTTTGGTGTGAATATGAATATATATTATTAGCCCTCTGAAGTCCCTCCAGTCGTGGGCGACTGGAAAAGCACTCGTCTGATACTTTCATTAATCAATATTTCTGTAACGCATTTGTGTAGAAACTTACTTTAAAAACTGCCATGCTCCACTCTATTTTGCCTTTACAACAAGCCCTCATTTGTGATTCTACTCCTTCTATGGGCTTTGTAATCCATCATGGAAACTGGTGTCATTTTTCGGTATTTCCAGGAAAAAAATAAAGTCGATAAATCAGTGTTTTGCGTCTTTATTTATGCATTATTTATTATCAAAATAATGTTTACTGTGTTCTGATTAATGAAATTCAAGGCAGCCATATTGACTGTATAAACCAATCATAAGCTGTGTTGTTGAACCATGCGAAAACACACTGCAAATTTGAAAATGCAAATTTAACACCCTCAGAGTTAAAATTATTAAAACTGAGCCAGGGTTTATATGGGAACCACTGGTTAAGTGTTAATTTAACACTTTTGAAAGTGTTGACATTATTAACACTATGACTGTGTTACCAAACAAACTCTTATAGTGTAAAAATAGTGACACTGTAATAGATTAGTTAGCATTAATAACACTGTGACAGTGTTAAGTAACAAACTCTTACAGTGTAAAATATTAACACCACAATACTAGTTATCACAACACTTAATGATGGAAAATGAACACTTAACCAGGGTTTAATACTACTGTTAGAGTACATTGTCCTCTGGGATTAACACTATTAGAGTTAAAAATGTAAAATCTTAGTGTTAGTCTAATACTCCAACCACCAACAAAGCAATAATGGCTCCCAAAAAAACTTCAATGGAAAAAATATTTATTTTTCCTTTAAACAAGGGCTTCACATTCAATTGGACAAGATTTAGGGTACTCAAAACCCTTTGCAATAACCCTATACAATACTGCCCAAAAACTTGAGTTAGCTTGTACATGCTGCTTACCCTATACAATGCAGCTGTCCGACACAACATAGAAAAATGAGTCTGTACCATAAGACATCTGGATATCAAAGGGCTTGAAGTATCTCAAGTCATGAGGTCTGACAACTGAAAGATTATGCATATTCTCAACAACATTAAAAGCATGGAAATGCTCAACAAATGTAGTCTCCATTTCAGAGACCAAAAAGTAAACTTCATTTCTCAGAGAAATGCAAACAATCTTATTGAACACTGGCATCTCATTAACAAAATATCACCCATGTGATATTCAATACCAATATGTTTAACCCAAGTTGTGATACTTATTTCACTTGACATATCAATCTGAAAATGCTCTGAAATCACATTACCATTTTCAACATCAGTCAATATTTTCGAAAATATTGACAGGCCCAGACTCAATACCTTTGACAGAAAATGATTCCCAATGACAGGCAACTGCTATTTAATGTTTCTTTGCAAGGGACTTAGTTATGTTTTTGAAATTTTTAATGCTGAATTTGTGTTTTGCTTCATATCTCATAGTCCAAACGTGTACTAAAGGACCAATTTGGCGTATACATTCAGGATAATGGATCATAAAGTGATGTTTTGGGATGAAATTATTTTGAAGATACAAAACTGTAAATAATCTGTGGTGCTCTTCGATAAGATGTTCTAAAAATACAGTCATTCCCTCTGTAATACATGGAGAAAATACTATGTTCACAATATGCAACAATAGTAACAACAAATGCCAATGTGTGTCACCTTCAGGGCCAACATCTCCTAATATTAGTGGGAGGTTCTGAATAAGACATCATGTCTGACTGGCATTAAGCCCAATACCACTGCTAGTGCAAAACATGTTTATGTGTGTTGGCCGATTTTTCCTATCCATGAAGCCGTAGTTGAATGCATATACACGTTAGAGTATGTTTTCATTAGAGATAAAGCTCTGATTCAAATAATCAAACAATAACCTAATCTCATACTGTGCTACACCTTCTAAGATATCATGCATTATATCAAACACAAAGTTATCTGATAAACTGAAGTATGACAAGGAATTGAGTATACTATTGCGTTTAACCCCAAAACAAGAATTTTCCCTTGGATTCTCGACAAGATATCTGTAATGGTCCTCATTAGTTAATTTGGTTGCGCAACATCACTCGCACATCACTTTCACTAAACACTGTTTAGTGAGCAGATAAGCAATAACACACATTCTGCAGTAATAGTTGGCAGAGAATGATTCCACATAACCCAAAATTGAGTTTAGACCTAAATTGTCGCCCATTATTTGTGCAATTGTGCCATAGACAGGTTGTTCAGCAAATGACACTTTCATTCGACTGTGCTCTAGGACCTTTACATCTTCTATAAATGGAGTAAGTATTTTGTCAACGCCATATTTTTTTTTGCATCTTGGGAATGAAACAAAGAAATGAGATGGATGTTCATCAGGGATGAGTTTAGATGTGGTGGTAAATTGCAGAGTGTGAAATATAAACATCCAAGCTTATGAATGCCTTGTTTTGACCCTAGTGGATTTGATGTTTGAAAGTCATCATAATAAACTTGAATTTGTAATGCATTTTTTGATTTTGAATACAATGGGGTGATTTCTACAATATTTTCCATCACAGAAATCCTGGTAAAAGCTACCAAGAGCAGCAGATTTATTAATTTGGAAACACACTTCTTCATTCTTGAAAATGAACTCTAAAGTTTTTAACAAGGGTATGCAAATGAAAGTCTCATTTACTGGTACCTGTTCATAGACTCCAGATACTTTGTTTTCTCTTTGAATCAGCAGGCACTGCACTTAATACTTGTTCTTTAAGATTTGCATGAATTTCACTGACATTACTCTTCCATGCTTTCAACAACAGATAACACAACAGTGTTGGCGACACCACTGCCCTGTAAATCTGATTGATGCGGTGTTTGCATATTAACATTGTTTCTTGAACCCACGTTAACAGTACTATGACAACCATTTAAATGCTTTCTAAAACTGCATAACTTTTAAACTCAATGAACAGCCTTCTTGAGCACAAATAACATTTTTTTTGTATAACCCATGAAAAAACTTAAGGTGCTGAATTAATGCACTAGGTGCATCATGCAGGGATCTACAAATATGACAAATATCTATACATTGTTTAAGAACTTGGCTCCTAGTTTCTACCTCTGAACGTGGCTCAAATTAGCCTTTGTTTGATGTGCAAAAACAAACACTGTAGATTAAGAAAAATAAAACTTTTTGCCAAAATATAACCTATGCAAAAAAAGTGCTGAAATAACTGCACCAAGTGCATTGCACAGTGACTTACATATGTTGGCATATATACACTGTTCCAAGAATTTGGCTCTCAATTCATTCACCTTTGGACTCTCTTTAGTGGTATCAACATTGATACTATAGACCTTTGTCTGGAGGAATGTGTACATGTTGTTGAGAGCATCATCGTAACTTACACTGACAACAAAGTGTACATTAAAGAGTTCATCAAAGGCTGCTAATGACGTTGTTCCCTTGCAGGGAATGAGCCTCTTGTCTATCACAACGTAGTAAGTACTGATGGCCTGCTTGCCAGTTCCAGAAGCAAGAAGGTATGGCTGGTGGTGTGCCCTCTGGTTTTCTAGGTGTTCTTCAAGGCTCCTGCATGACTGTAAGAAAAATTACATGTTAAGTTGCATCGTAATACTGTCTTATTCTGTCCCATGTTTCCCACTTCATTCACAATTAAATTTGTTCTTACCTTGTGAAACACAACTATGTGGTCCATAGCCTGAGCCGCGCCGATCTTCTGTGTTTTCTTTTTAGTTGGCTGAGGTGGCAGGATATGCAGGAGCAGAAGAAATGATGCCATATCATCGCACTCTGTAAGAAGAAAAAATCTTGAATCACAAGTTTCTTTCCATCCAAACTTAATTTCCAAGCCATTTAACCTACTGCTGCTGACCTTCTCAGGATCTCAGGACCCGAAGGACCATTTTATTTTGTTTTATCATCAGCTGTTTAGTCTCAAGTCACAAATGGATAGCTTGGGTTTTTTTAAAAGTGTGGTTGTATGAAGTATGTATGGATAGTCAGTGTGTTAACTACAGGAGATAGCAGTAAGAGTGCCCCCACTTTTGATCCATCATTGGCCGTTAATTAAAATTAAATACCTGGGTGATCCTCATCATTGTTCTGATTCCTGGCAGCCTCAGCAAACTCTGGAGCACTGGGGTGGTTGTAAGGCTCTCTGCTTCTCTCATCACTTTCTTTCTTTGAAGGATGTATGCCACTTCTCAAACAGTTTGCAGCAGTTTCTGGTCCAAAGAGGAGGCTGAAATTTTAACATATCTGCAGCAACATGAAAGAACATGTTTGGTCAAATTTCTGACAATCACATGCTAAGGTCATGACTATGATGTCAATATAATGTCAATACTTACCAGTTCTTTTGTGTCTAGCAGCCTTGGAAACACTGAGAATATGTTGGTGGGACTCATCAGGATTGTGAATGAGGCACTGTCTCTACTCAAAGGCTTCCTTCATCTTCTGCAGGATAATTTCACTGGTGTGGTTCATTAAGGATATGACCTCTTTACAACGCTCCTCATCCAACTGACCACCAATCTGAGGCAGCTCTCTCTGCTGTCTTGGACCACCTCCTCTTGCCATCTGTGTTTTTGGTTCCTTGGACCCAAGTTTTGTCTTCCTCTGAATTGTCTTGAGCCACCATGCCAGAAATCCAGAGCCACTTTGGCTATCGTAAAAGTGTTCTCCTAACCAAGGACAGACATAATTACATTTGTTCATAATCAGCTATAGTTGAACCAGGTTGCAACAATGTGTATAGGAGAAATTAAATTCAGGCACTGCAACAGTTTTTTGATGATTCTGAAACAGACACCCGTTATCACTGTCAATAACGTTAGAGAATGTATTGATGCTATCTTTGTGTGATACCACCCCCCTTAAGAGAGTGGCGACGTGAAACAGCAGAGCTACACACCTAGTTAAGAAACTAAAATGTTAAAATTAAAGAAAAAAGTTTTTTAGTGGACGTGATAAACTAGCAACCAAATGTATTTGTGCATTAATAATCGAAGAATGAATTTGACACTAATATACAGTGTCAAATAATCTACTCAGTAATTTCTTAATGCAAAAATACATTTTAAATAAGGACTGGAATGAAGATAAATACAAAACTTACATATCCTTTCCTGGAAAGAGGGTCTTTGAAAGCAGGGAACAAGGTGACAATTCCCAGGGCATATTTCTTTAATGATTTGCTGAGGAATTCTCCTGCAAATAAAAAATAAAAATAAAATAAATTGTTATTTGCTTACACACACAGCATCAGTACTTTATGAAATGATTACCACATCACCACCACTTTAGGGGGTTAAGTACCTGGCAACTACCTAACCTGGTACCATAAATTTACCCTTTCGTCTCAACCATGTGTGCTGCAAGAATATTGACCATCTGCCTTCTTCTACTGTCACATAAAGACCTAGTTTCTTCATATTCTTCAAGCACTGATGTCCCTCCTGGTTTTGTCTGTACAATCTGCTTTATCAGCTAAACAAATTGCAAAAATGGCAATTTTAAAATTAAACTTAGAATAGCAAATTAGTTTCAGGCATCATTATGATAGGACTATAATGACTACATTTAGCCAAATCTGAAAGGCGCAAACTCCCACTGTGTGAGGATAGTGGTGTGGTTGGAGGCGACAGAGATTCACCGGAGGACCACTGTCCTGACTGTCCTTGATAACAAAGCAAATTCCTGCCACTGTGGAAAAGTCTGCAAACACTGCTGCATCCACCTCATTGCCAGAATCATCTTCCACTATAATCTTGTCCATAGAGAAGTTCTCTCTCACTAAGTGATGAGGTTAAAAGACAACATAGTAACTTGTTCATCAAATATAACTGCCAGTCAGTATGAATTACTGGTTAGTCATACATATACCGTTACCTTCATAAATGAATTCCTCAAAATCAGCATGTTGTAATTTTATGTATTTCTTGCAGTTTTGATACTGCACCTTAATGATCATTTTGCCATCTACAATATGAGCCTGTAGAGAAAGAGGGGAACAGAATCTTATCTCCTCAGTGCTAATATTGATAGTTATTTGTCTTTTAACAGTCTAAACAACGGTTGAAAACCACACGAAACTACACTAAAAGTATGCAAATAATGTTGAGTATGCAAATGTTCTCTCTCTCGTCTGGTCAATATTAAACACCGTAACAAGCAGCAAGCCAGTACAAGTTAACGGTAACTCACCAACATGTTGTTGATGACAAGACCTCATATGAACAGCCCCCTCGTGAAAATGTCTGGGAGGTCCAAGTTCACGAGCCGTGTACACGGTTTCCCATGTCGCAATCACGAGTTCGATTTGACGGCAGCAATTCAATTTAAACAATGATATAAAGTAATTTCTGATAACATTGATAAAAGATGGCGCACGCTTTGCAGGCAGAAACCCCGGACACAGCCGCGTCAGTTGAAACACTGATAGGAGAAAACGGTTTAAAAGAACAAAGTTCTCGACCCAAACAGCTTAAAACTATTTTTCGTTAGTTTCCCTTAGTCAACTGTGTTGAAGATGAACTGAAACAAATGCTAACAGTCAACATTATCCTCAGTGGGCACGTCTGTTTAACGTGCAAGGAGATGGCGGGCACTCGTTAATAATACAAAAATGTTTCATCATGCATCCAAAATTGTTAAAAAAAAAAAAATAAAAAAAAACACACATTTTAAAGCAAAATAACAATAAAACGGCGAACTTCAGTCACGAGATACTTACCAATCTTTCGTTCTCATACTCGATGCGAATGAAAGAAAATGGCTGCCTTCAAATTCCTCTCAAAGCGTACCTGTCCAAAAACCGGATGTTCGACACAACGCTCATGGAGTTGAATACGGTAAATCTGCAATGTAACGCGCTGTAACGCGCGCAATGAAATGACGTTTACAAAGGATACCCGCCAATGTGCGGCTCTGCCGCGAAAACGACCGGGGGAAACGAGGGAGTTTTTAGAGATTATGAATATAGAGGTTTTGGAGACAGTGGTGGCCATATTTTGAACAGTGTTGTGCCCTGGGAGCGAGTGTGTGCATGATTTAGTTCTCTGTCTGATTCTGGTCAGAAACAACGGGGCAGAATGGCCCAGTGGGGGGGGGGGGGGGGGTTATGGTCTTAGAACTACTTATAATG
>NW_026116564.1:0-23542 GCF_001640805.2 Lates calcarifer
TAAAGTTTTCCTAAATTTCAATATAATGAAATGTTATTTTATCTTTCACTTATCTTTGTTTTAAGTTCAAACAAAAACAAAAAGTGCAGGGAGTTCCCAGGCTCAGCAGCATCTCTCATAAAGTTGACTGAATTTTTAAATAAATAGCTTCCTGAAGTTTTATAAAGTAAATAAAACAAAGTTAATAAAATTTGCACAGAAATGTGAGTCTCAAATCAATTAGTAGTCCCAATTGAGCAGCGCCAGATTATGGTGCAAAAAGCAGAGTTGTTCAGTGTGTGTGTGAGCACTGTGCACGCACAGCTTTCACTGCTGATTGGCTGTTACCCGTACCGTGGCTCTGTGTGTAACCAATCAGATGGTGCTGTGGGTGAGACAGAGTAGTGACTGCAGACAGAGAGGCACGGCTGCATCAGAGCCAAAATAACCCAGTTTTAAATTAATCTCTTATTGGCTGTCGGAATTTTAAAAAAGGCAGATGCTGATATACGGCATTTTGACGCATATAATAGAAACAGATAATCGGCCCAGGCCGATAATCAGTCTATCCCTAATCTAGACCCAGTCATTGTGTGTGTTCGTCTGTAATGGTGAAATGGATCCCTTTTTATCAAAAAAGAATCAAAACCTCAGATATTAGACTGATACAATTTTTTGGTGTGAATATGAATATATATTATTAGCCCTCTGAAGTCCCTCCAGTCGTGGGCGACTGGAAAAGCACTCGTCTGATACTTTCATTAATCAATATTTCTGTAACGCATTTGTGTAGAAACTTACTTTAAAAACTGCCATGCTCCACTCTATTTTGCCTTTACAACAAGCCCTCATTTGTGATTCTACTCCTTCTATGGGCTTTGTAATCCATCATGGAAACTGGTGTCATTTTCGGTATTTCCAGGAAAAAAATAAAGTCGATAAATCAGTGTTTGCGTCTTTATTTATGCATTATTTATTATCAAAATAATGTTACTGTGTTCTGATTAATGAAATTCAAGGCAGCCATATTGACTGTATAAACCAATCATAAGCTGTGTTGTTGAACCATGCGAAAACACACTGCAAATTTGAAAATGCAAATTTAACACCCTCAGAGTTAAAATTATTAAAACTGAGCCAGGGTTTATATGGGAACCACTGGTTAAGTGTTAATTTAACACTTTTGAAAGTGTTGACATTATTAACACTATGACTGTGTTACCAAACAAACTCTTATAGTGTAAAAATAGTGACACTGTAATAGATAGTTAGCATTAATAACACTGTGACAGTGTTAAGTAACAAACTCTTACAGTGTAAAATATTAACACCACAATACTAGTTATCACAACACTTAATGATGGAAATGAACACTTAACCAGGGTTTAATACTACTGTTAGAGTACATTGTCCTCTGGGATTAACACTATTAGAGTTAAAAATGTAAAATCTTAGTGTTAGTCTAATACTCCAACCACCAACAAAGCAATAATGGCTCCCAAAAAAACTTCAATGGAAAAAATATTTATTTTTCCTTTAAACAAGGCTTCACATTCAATTGGACAAGATTTAGGGTACTCAAACCCTTTGCAATAACCCTATACAATACTGCCCAAAAACTTGAGTTACTTGTACCCTGCTTACCCTATACAATGCAGCTGTCCGACACAACATAGAAAAATGAGTCTGTACCATAAGACATCTGGATATCAAAGGGCTTGAAGTATCTCAAGTCATGAGGTCTGACAACTGAAAGATTATGCATATTCTCAACAACATTAAAAGCATGGAAATGCTCAACAAATGTAGTCTCCATTTCAGAGACCAAAAAGTAAACTTCATTTCTCAGAGAAATGCAAACAATCTTATTGAACACTGGCATCTCATTAACAAAATCACCCATGTGATATTCAATACCAATATGTTTAACCCAAGTTGTGATACTTATTTCACTTGACATATCAATCTGAAAATGCTCTGAAATCACATTACCATTTTCAACATCAGTCAATATTTTTCGAAAATATTGACAGGCCCAGACTCAATACCTTTGACAGAAAATGATTCCCAATGACAGGCAACTGCTATTTAATGTTTCTTTGCAAGGGACTTAGTTATGTTTTTGAAATTTTTAATGCTGAATTTGTGTTTTGCTTCATAATCTCATAGTCCAAACGTGTACTAAAGGACCAATTTGGCGTATACATTCAGGATAATGGATCATAAAGTGATGTTTTGGGATGAAATTATTTTGAAGATACAAAACTGTAAATTAATCTGTGGTGCCTCTTCGATAAGATGTTCTAAAAATACAGTCATTCCCTCTGTAATACATGGAGAAAATACTATGTTCACAATATGCAACAATAGTAACAACAAATGCCAATGTGTGTCACCTTCAGGGCCAACATCTCCTAATATTAGTGGGAGGTTCTGAATAAGACATCATGTCTGACTGGCATTAAGCCAATACCACTGCTAGTGCAAAACATGTTTATGTGTGTTGGCCGATTTTTCCTATCCATGAAGCCGTAGTTGAATGCATATACACGTTAGAGTATGTTTTCATTAGAGATAAAGCTCTGATTCAAATAATCAAACAATAACCTAATCTCATACTGTGCTACACCTTCTAAGATATCATGCATTATATCAAACACAAAGTTATCTGATAAACTGAAGTATGACAAGGAATTGAGTATACTATTGCGTTTAACCCCAAAACAAAGAATTTTCCCTTGGATTCTCGACAAGATATCTGTAATGGTCCTCATTAGTTAATTTGGTTGCGCAACATCACTCGCACATCACTTTCACTAAACACTGTTTAGTGAGCAGATTAAGCAATAACACACATTCTGCCAGTAATAGTTGGCAGAGAATGATTCCACATAACCCAAAATTGAGTTTAGACCTAAATTGTCGCCCATTATTTGTGCAATTGTGCCATAGACAGGTTGTTCCAGCAAATGACACTTTCATTCGACTGTGCTCTAGGACCTTTACATCTTCTATAAATGGAGTAAGTATTTTGTCAACGCCATATTTTTTTTTGCATCTTGGGAATGAAACAAAGAAATGAGATGGATGTTCATCAGGGATGAGTTTAGATGTGGTGGTAAATTGCAGAGTGTGAAATATAAACATCCAAGCTTATGAATGCCTTGTTTTTGACCCTAGTGGATTTGATGTTTGAAAGTCATCATAATAAACTTGAATTTGTAATGCATTTTTTGATTTTGAATACAATGGGTGATTTCTACAATATTTTCCATCACAGAAATCCTGGTAAAAGCTACCAAGAGCAGCAGATTTATTAATTTGGAAACACACTTCTTCATTCTTGAAAATGAACTCTAAAGTTTTTAACAAGGGTATGCAAATGAAAGTCTCATTTACTGGTACCTGTTCATAGACTCCAGATACTTTGTTTCTCTTTGAATCAGCAGGCACTGCACTTAATACTTGTTCTTTAAGATTTGCATGAATTTCACTGACATACTCTTCCATGCTTTCAACAACAGATAACACAACAGTGTTGGCGACACCACTGCCCTGTAAATCTGATTGATGCGGTGTTTGCATATTAACATTGTTTCTTGAACCCACGTTAACAGTACTATGACAACCATTTAAATGCTTTCTAAAACTGCATAACTTTTAAACTCAATGAACAGCCTTCTTGAGCACAAATAACATTTTTTTTGTATAACCCATGAAAAAACTTAAGGTGCTGAATTAATGCACTAGGTGCATCATGCAGGGATCTACAAATATGACAAATATCTATACATTGTTTAAGAACTTGGCTCCTAGTTTCTACCTCTGAACGTGGCTCAAATTAGCCTTTGTTTGATGTGCAAAAACAAACACTGTAGATTAAGAAAAATAAAACTTTTTGCCAAAATATAACCTATGCAAAAAAAGTGCTGAAATAACTGCACCAAGTGCATTGCACAGTGACTTACATATGTTGCATATATACACTGTTCCAAGAATTTGGCTCTCAATTCATTCACCTTTGGACTCTCTTTAGTGGTATCAACATTGATACTATAGACCTTTGTCTGGAGGAATGTGTACATGTTGTTGAGAGCATCATCGTAACTTACACTGACAACAAAGTGTACATTAAAGAGTTCATCAAAGGCTGCTAATGACGTTGTTCCCTTGCAGGGAATGAGCCTCTTGTCTATCACAACGTAGTAAGTACTGATGGCCTGCTTGCCAGTTCCAGAAGCAAGAAGGTATGGCTGGTGGTGTGCCCTCTGGTTTTCTAGGTGTTCTTCAAGGCTCCTGCATGACTGTAAGAAAAATTACATGTTAAGTTGCATCGTAATACTGTCTTATTCTGTCCCATGTTTCCCACTTCATTCACAATTAAATTTGTTCTTACCTTGTGAAACACAACTATGTGGTCCATAGCCTGAGCCGCGCCGATCTTCTGTGTTTTCTTTTTAGTTGGCTGAGGTGGCAGGATATGCAGGAGCAGAAGAAATGATGCCATATCATCGCACTCTGTAAGAAGAAAAAAATCTTGAATCACAAGTTTCTTTCCATCCAAACTTAATTTCCAAGCCATTTAACCTACTGCTGCTGACCTTCTCAGGATCTCAGGACCCGAAGGACCATTTTATTTTGTTTTATCATCAGCTGTTTAGTCTCAAGTCACAAATGGATAGCTTGGGTTTTTTAAAAGTGTGGTTGTATGAAGTATGTATGGATAGTCAGTGTGTTAACTACAGGAGATAGCAGTAAGAGTGCCCCCACTTTTGATCCATCATTGGCCGTTAATTAAAATTAAATACCTGGGTGATCCTCATCATTGTTCTGATTCCTGGCAGACCTCAGCAAACTCTGGAGCACTGGGGTGGTTGTAAGGCTCTCTGCTTCTCTCATCACCTTTCTTTTGAAGGATGTATGCCACTTCTCAAACAGTTTGCAGCAGTTTCTGGTCCAAAGAGGAGGCTGAAATTTTAACATATCTGCAGCAACATGAAAGAACATGTTTGGTCAAATTTCTGACAATCACATGCTAAGGTCATGACTATGATGTCAATATAATGTCAATACTTACCAGTTCTTTTGTGTCTAGCAGCCTTGGAAACACTGAGAATATGTTGTGGGACTCATCAGGATTGTGAATGAGGCACTGTCTCTACTCAAAGGCTTCCTTCATCTTCTGCAGGATAATTTCACTGGTGTGGTTCATTAAGGATATGACCTCTTTACAACGCTCCTCATCCAACTGACCACCAATCTGAGGCAGCTCTCTCTGCTGTCTTGGACCACCTCCTCTTGCCATCTGTGTTTTTGGTTCCTTGGACCCAAGTTTTGTCTTCCTCTGAATTGTCTTGAGCCACCATGCCAGAAATCCAGAGCCACTTTGGCTATCGTAAAAGTGTTCCTAACCAAGGACAGACATAATTACATTTGTTCATAATCAGCTATAGTTGGAACCAGGTTGCAACAATGTGTATAGGAGAAATTAAATTCAGGCACTGCAACAGTTTTTTGATGATTCTGAAACAGACACCCCCGTTATCACTGTCAATAACGTTAGAGAATGTATTGATGCTATCTTTGTGTGATACCACCCCCCCTTAAGAGAGTGGCGACGTGAAACAGCAGAGCTACACACCTAGTTAAGAAACTAAAATGTTAAAATTAAAGAAAAAAGTTTTATTTAGTGGACGTGATAAACTAGCAACCAAATGTATTTGTGCATTAATAATCGAAGAATGAATTTGACACTAATATACAGTGTCAAATAATCTACTCAGTAATTTCTTAATGCAAAAATACATTTTAAATAAGGACTGGAATGAAGATAAATACAAAACTTACATATCCTTTCCTGGAAAGAGGGTCTTTGAAAGCAGGGGAACAAGGTGACAATTCCCAGGGCATATTTCTCTTTAATGATTTGCTGAGGAATTCTCCTGCAAATAAAAAATAAAAATAAAATAAATTGTTATTTGCTTACACACACAAGCATCAGTACTTTATGAAATGATTACCACATCACCACCACTTTAGGGGGGTTAAGTACCTGGCAACTACCTAACCCTGGTACCATAAATTTACCCTTTCGTCTCAACCATGTGTGCTGCAAGAATATTGACCATCTGCCTTCTTCTACTGTCACATAAAGACCTAGTTTCTTCATATTCTTCAAGCACTGATGTCCCTCCTGGTTTTGTCTGTAGAATCTGCTTTATCAGCTAAACAAATTGCAAAAATGGCAATTTTAAAATTAAACTTAGAATAGCAAATTAGTTTCAGGCATCATTATGATAGGACTATAATGACTACATTTAGCCAAATCTGAAAGGCGCAAACTCCCACTGTGTGAGGATAGTGGTGTGGTTGGAGGCGACAGAGATTCACCGGAGGACCACTGTCCTGACTGTCCTTGATAACAAAGCAAATTCCTGCCACTGTGGAAAAGTCTGCAAACACTGCTGCATCCACCTCATTGCCAGAATCATCTTCCACTATAATCTTGTCCATAGAGAAGTTCTCTCTCACTAAGTGATGAGGTTAAAAGACAACATAGTAACTTGTTCATCAAATATAACTGCCAGTCAGTATGAATTACTGGTTAGTCATACATATACCGTTACCTTCATAAATGAATTCCTCAAAATCAGCATGTTGTAATTTTATGTATTTCTTGCAGTTTTGATACTGCACCTTAATGATCATTTTGCCATCTACAATATGAGCCTGTAGAGAAAGAGGGGTAACAGAATCTTATCTCCTCAGTGCTAATATTGATAGTTATTTGTCTTTTAACAGTCTAAACAACGGTTGAAAACCACACGAAAACTACACTAAAAGTATGCAAATAATGTTGAGTATGCAAATGTTCTCTCTCTCGTCTGGTCAATATTAAACACCGTAACAAGCAGCAAGCCAGTACAAGTTAACGGTAACTCACCAACATGTTGTTGATGACAAGACCTCATATGAACAGCCCCCTCGTGAAAATGTCTGGGAGGTCCAAGTTCACGAGCCGTGTACACGGTTTCCCATGTCGCAATCACGAGTTCGATTTGACGGCAGCAATTCAATTTAAACAATGATATAAAGTAATTTCTGATAACATTGATAAAAGATGGCGCACGCTTTTGCAGGCAGAAACCCCGGGACACAGCCGCGTCAGTTGAAACACTGATAGGAGAAAACGGTTTAAAAGAACAAAGTTCTCGACCCAAACAGCTTAAAACTATTTTCAAAAAGAGTTTTCGTTAGCTTTCCCTTAGTCAACTGTGTCTGAAGATGAACTGAAACAAATGCTAACAGTCAACATTATCCTCAGTGGGCACGTCTGTTTAACGTGCAAGGAGATGGCGGGCACTCGTTAATAATACAAAAATGTTTCATCATGCATCCAAAATTGTTAAAAAATAAAAAAATAAAAAAAACACACACATTTTAAAGCAAAATAACAATAAAACGGCGAACTTCAGTCACGAGATACTTACCAATCTTTCGTTCTCATACTCGATGCGAATGAAAGAAAATGGCTGCCTTCAAATTCCTCTCAAAGCGTACCTGTCCAAAAACCCGGATGTTCGACACAACGCTCATGGAGTTGAATACGGTAAACTCTGCAATGTAACGCGCTGTAACGCGCGCAATGAAAATGACGTTTACAAAGGATACGGCCGCCAATGTGCGGCTCTGCCGCGAAAACGACCCGGGGGAAACCGAGGGAGTTTTTAGAGATTATGAATATAGAGGTTTTGGAGACAGTGGTGGCCATATTTTGAACAGTGTTGTGCCCTGGGAGCGAGTGTGTGCATGATTTAGTTCTCTGTCTGATTCTGGTCAGAAACAACGGGGCAGAATGGCCCAAGTGGGGGGGGGGGGGGGGGGTTATGGTCTTAGAACTACTTATAATGTCATGTGGCATTATAGAAACTTACATATTCAAAAAGCCCAGGTTGTGCTGAAAAAATGATATCAGTTACATGCTTGTATCTTACAGTATTGGATTTCTACAGTTCTTTAAATAGTAAGAGGTCCGAGGCACACCGTAAAAAGTGGCCTAACCTCAGAGGGTTAATAATAATATTGTAAATTAACAGTTAACCAATTTCTGTCCAAAATCAGACAGTGGTGCCTCATACAATGAGTGATTTTATGCCATTTTTGAGCATTTTTGCCACATTCTACAGTCCAAATGTTAAAAATGGTACAAAAATGTCTTGGATACTTGCCATGTTTGTCAAGTTGTGGGAAAGCAGGGAGGGTCTCTACCAGTGCCCTGACTTCATCCTTCTATAATCCTTCTCATCATCCCACTCTACGTGACATTACCATCTACACTTCTGACTCTGTCATATTCACGCTCCAATAGTGTAAAACCGACCAGGTCAGAGTTACTTTCCCTGTCTACATTTTTTGCCTCACTCCTATCTCAGCCCATATGAGCCACTGACTAATTACATCAGCTTCATGTATGTCACCAAGGCCTGACTTCAACACCCACTCTTTCTCACCAAAACAGCAAAACAGCAAAACAGCCTCTCAATTCTGGTTCCAGATGCATTACACAAAATTTTCTGTACTGCAGGAAATCTTCAGAACACTATTCAAGCTGTTCCTTCTGTATTGGTGCAGCATCCACAGCAGCCAGACTAAGCATCTCAGACCAAATAATCCAGATCCCTGGCCACTGTTGATCTCAGACATATTGTTCCTACATCTGCAACAATCTAATGACCCCTGTCAAGTCCACATTCAAGTTGAGTCAGTTTTAATCAGACCTTTTAGGAGTCTGTAATCGCTTGGGTGGAATAATGCATGAGATTGAACCATCACACTGACTCTGAACATCCATTCATCTGTCCTCAACATTCAGCATCTGAACTTCCATTAAAACCTTTAAGATGGTGAACATGGTGTTACTGTTGAATGCAGCAACACAGCTGTATGTAAAGAGGGAGTAGATAATGGGCTCAGTACACCTCCTTGTGGTGTACTAGTACTCAGACTTGTAGTGGAGGACAAGTGGGGGCCCAGCCTCACCACATGAGGACATTGTGACAGGATGTTGTGTTATTACATTTGAGTTGTTTAGACTTTGAATAAGGAAAAAAAAACACAGAAATTGTGGTTTCATTGCCATGATGTACAGCATAGTTTTGGTCTAGCTCTTGCATTTATACCATCTCCTTTGCAAAGGAGGAGCAGCTTCAGTCTTGCCTTTTCATCCTCTGAAGAACCTACCTAGGCAGCACCCTTAACACATGTTTCCTGTTGTCAAGGTCTTAACATTTGTCTAACAGTAAAAACAATATTATAGTATTGTACATATTTTTTATTAATTTATTAGAAGTGTGTTTTGGTATACCAGAAACTTCAAGCCCCTACACAATATGAGTGACTGGATACTGTCTCTGGTGGGATGTTGCATGTGACGACAATAAGGGGTGGGGGGGGGGGGATTATAAGTACCTATATGATACTCAATGATTATTTTAAATCACTCCTAATATTGCTGTGAGATTGTTTTAGTACTCACAAAAGGGATAATTTTATGTATCTTTATTTTCATGTGATTTCATGATCATTGAATCCCCCTTGTCACTCTTTGGTATGTTCACCCAGGAAGCACACTCTCAGTCTGCATTTGGAGCTGAGAAAGAGAGGTATGGTTACAGAGTATTCCGCTTCTAAATGTCATTCCAACAGTTAATGCTTGGTAATGTGACAATGTTTCAAAAAAGTAATGTAAAACAGCTGTAATGTGTTAAGTGCTGTACATTGGCCCTGAAGGTCATGTAACATTTCAGAAGACACAACAACATTTCACAAAACACAATGACATTTCAGAAGACACAACAACATTTCACAAAACACAATGACATTTCAGAAAACACAACATTTCACAACATACTACAACATTTCACAAAAAAAATCACAATTTCACAAAAAAACGACATTTCAGAAAACACAGCATGATTTCAGAAAACACATCATTTCACAAAATACAGCACAACATCAGAGTTTATGCACAACAGACCTGTTTTCTCTCCAGAGCATGAATTACAGTAACTACATTAATTAATTTAGCCACTTATTCATAATTAATAATGAGAGTGTAAATCAGTCTGCAAACTGGGCTACACAGGTCTATACCTCGCTGAACTGCTGCATGGCATGCATCTTTGTTACATGACACCATAGTTTTTAATGTGAAAAGCTTAGCTCAAACAGTTTAAAACTTAATATGATTAACTCATAAATACTGGCCTTCATATTATGCTCTGTTAATTCGTTGACATAATATAACATGAGCTTGCCTTCACCTGAAGAGCAGTAGGTATGCACACTGGTTGGCACTAGCTTCAGCACTCAGGTGCCTGATGTTGCAGAGCACTGAAAAGCGCTGTTCCACCTCTTAAAGTAAAGGAAAGCCTGACAATTTCAGCATCAGGTGAAGGAGCCTGTTGTCACACACACTTGTGTTACACACTTTCTGCACACTTACTGTGCTGTAGCTATTTTGCAGCTTTGTAACATGTCCAATGCAGATGTGATACTGTAGTTTAATGTTAAAAAGAGACAGCTGAAGCTGTCAGGCTTTTCTTTGTCTTAAGAGGTGGAGCATCCGATGTCCAGCATGTGAGCACTGATGAGTCGTGCCAACTGGTGAGCATACCTGCTGCTCTTCAGCATAAAGTGAAGGACAGCCCAGGTTATATTTATATTACGTCAATGAGTTAACAGAACATAATATGAAGGCCAGGCTCTCTGTATATAAACTTGTGAGCACAAATTAATCAAAATGTAGGAAATGTATGTACAAATGTATACAGATTATGTGCATATTTTTTTTCTCTCTGTGACCATTCCAGGGTTCCTTATGCTCAAATCTTTCACCCACCAACAGTGAACTCTGAATTGACTGGGGTTCTGTCCCATCACAGACAAGATGTGTTGTCTCTCCCTTTCCGTTTTCTGAAATATTGTGTTTTGTGACATGTTGTTTTGTTTTCTGAAATATTGTGTTTTGTGACATGTTGTTTTGTTTTCTGAAATGTGTTTTCTGAAATGTTGTTGTGTTTCATGAAATGTTGTGTTTGCTGAAATGTGTTTTCTGCAATGTCATGTTTTGTGAAATGTGTTATGAATGGTAAATGGACTGTACTTATATAACGCTTTTCTAGTCGGATTGACCACTCACACTACATGTCACATTCACTCTCTCTCTCACACACACACACACACACACACACACACAGTGCTCTCTAACACAGTGGTCCCCAACCCCCGGACCACTCTACTATCATTCACTCTTCACTCACCACCGGAACTGTTCCTTCACTACTCAAAACTGCAGTCGTCACCCCAATACTCAAAAAACCTGGCTTAGATCCCAACAACTACAATAACCTTCACCATTTCAAACTTACCATTCATCTCCAAAATTCTTGAAAAAATAGTCGCCTCCCAACTTCACCTGCATTTAACTTCTAAGAGCCTCTATGAACCCTTCCAGTCTGGCTTCCGCTCCCAACATAGTACAGAAACCGCCCTCATTAAAATCACCAATGACCTCCTCATTGCAGCTGACACCGGTTTACTCTCCATCCTCATCCTCCTTGACCTGAGTGCGGCCTTTGACACCATCTCACACCCTATCCTTCTCAGTAGACTCTCCTCCATTGGCATCACTCACACCCCCCTGACTGGTTTCGTTCTTATCTGTCAGGCCGCACTCAGTTCATACAACTAAAATCCTTTAAATCCGACCCCTCCCCAGTCACTACAGGTGTGCCCCAGGGCTCTGTCCTGGGGCCCCTTCTCTTTATCACTTACCTTCTCCCCTTTGGCAATATCTTCCGTAAATTCAACATCCATTTCCACTGCTTCGTGGATGACACCCAGCTCTACCTCTCTAGCAAGTTGAACTCCACTTTCCCACCTTCCTCCCTCACCTCCTGTTTATTGGAAATAAAATCCTGGTTCACCTCAAACTTTCTAAAATTAAACAGTAATAAAACTGAGATCCTTCTGGTTGGCACCAAATCCACTCTATCCAAAGTTGACAGCTTCTCCCTCACTATCAACAGCTCCCCAGTTTCCCCTTCCCCTCAAGTTCCCCTCCCTCACCCCCCCATGCTGCTTCCACCCTTGTCCACAGCCTCGTCACCTCCTGCATCGACTACTGCAACTCTCTCCTCTTTGGCCTTCCTCAAAAGTCCCTCCATAAGCTTCAACTGGTCCAGAACTCTGCCACTCGCATTATCACCACAACCCCCTCTTTCCATCACATCACCCCCATCCTTCAGCAACTCCACTGGCTCCCGGTTAAACAGCGCATTGAATTCAAACTCCTCCTGCTTACTTTCAAAGCCATACACAACCTTGCCCCCCCATATTTATCTGACCTCCTACACATCACCACCCTTTCCCGTTCCCTCAGATCTTCCTCCTCCATTCATCTCTGTATACCCTCTGCCCGTCTCAGCACCGTGGGGAGCAGAGCAGCTCTGGAACTCCCTGCCACCAGCCCTCCGAAACATTGACTCCTTTCCTGTTTTCAAATCCAGACTCAAAACCCATCTGTTTAAGACTGCCTACTCACTCTAACCTACTTACTTAATATGCAGTGACCGACTCTCTAATGAGGCAATGAAGCCTTCAAAACTGCTTCACCACTTGGAGACCAAGCATTCTGCATTCAAAGACAAGCTTTTGGAGTATTTTGAAAGAAAAAAGGACAGAAGCGATTACTGATGGCCACCACATCAACAAATTTGAGTGCACTGAGAGCATCATTCTTGGTGGCTAACCGTATTGCTAAGGCTAAGAAGCCATTCACTATTGGTGAAGAATTGATCCTTCCGGCCACTAAAGACATTTGCCGTGAAATTCTAGGAGAGGCTGCGGTTAAAAAGATAGCACAGTTGAGACTGTCAGTTGTTGGAGAGGATTAATACATCACCGTGGTACGCACTCCAGGTTGACGAGTCTACAGATATTGACAACAAAGCAATACTTCTTGTTTATGTGCGATATGTTTATCAGGAGGATGTGCATGACGGAGATAATGGGTCACAAAACTCGCTTACTTGTGTGACATATTCAACCTGCTCAATGAACTCAATCTGTCACTTCAGGGGGAAATGACAACTGTCTTCAAGTTGGCAGATAAAGTAGCTGCATTTAAAGCCAAATTGGATTTGTGGGGGACGGCGCATGAACAGAGGTATATTTGACATGTTTCAAACATTAGGTTGGATCTTGGAAAAGACTGAGCCGGAGCTTTCATTCTCCCAGCTGGTGCACGATCACCTGTCTTTACTTTTAAAAGAGTTCGAGCGCTACTTCCCAACCACAAAAGACCCACGAATTGCCAAGGAATGGATCCGCAACCAATTTGCCAACAAACCAGGGGAATTCAGTGTGTCTATGCAAGAAGATTAACTACTGGAGATCGCAAATGATGGCAGCCTTAAAAGTATGTTTGAGACAACAACTCTGCCGGTGTTCTGGATTAAAGTCATGGCAGAATACCCTGAGATCACCACAACAGCACTGAAAACCCTGTTGCCGTTTCCGACACCCATCCCTATCCTGTGTGAAGCAGGGTTTTCTGCAGTGACAGCAACCAAAACAAAATTACAGAGCAGACTGGACATAAGCAACACATTTCGGGTGTCATTGTCTTTGTGGTGTATCTTATGTTGAAGGCATGTTTAACCTTTGCCATTATGACCAGAGAGTGTGGGGCTGAGAGGCCATTACTCATGTTATGATGTTGGCGCGATGTTACAAGGATGCTGCTAATAAAGTTGCATACACAGTGGATTCATGTTTATTATTATATTTAGAAAATACCAGTGTTATGCCGGTCATATCATTTTATTTTGTTGTATTTATCTGCCACACCTTAAAGGCTGGTCTGTGAAAATATTGTCTGACATTAAACCGGCCCGTGACGCAAAAAAAGTTGGGGACCGCTGCTCTAACACATTCATACACTGATGCACACACATAGTGTTCAGTATCTAGTATCAGGATACTTTGGCATGTGGACTGGAGGAGCCAATGATTGAACCACCAACCTTCTGGTTGGTGCACGACCACTCTGCTTCCTGAGCCACAGCTGCCCCAAATGTTGTGTTTACTGTAATGTTTTTCTGTTTTCTTAAATGTCATTGTGTTTTCTGAAATGTTGTCACCACAGTGCTGAACGAGTTTTAAAGAGTTAAGTTCTTTCATAAGTTACCACTGTATTGTTTTCAGCGGTGCTCCTTTGAAGTGCTGTTGCCTGTTCAGCCCAGTACCTAGCAACTCATGCAATCATGGAAATGAAATGACATACAGTTTTTCTGTGAGATTTGTATGAAGTAAATTTTAAATATTTGTTGCTTTTCTGGTGTTGTTTGTGAACATATAAAGTAATTGTGTTTACTCCGTAATGTACAAGATGTGAGGCAGGACGTAATTATTTTATTTTGCATTATTTTACATTGTTAACATTTCATGCATCCCTTGCAGTAGTCTGAGGAAAGGATGTGAGCTAATGTACTCCCTGTTACATGTTGTATCATTGCAGATTAAAAAAGAGGTCCAAAGAAAGCTTTCATTGTTTGTCCCAAACCCACTACATATATAATACAATGAAATTCACCCAAATAGCCTAGTAGCCCAGCTACTCTTGAGGAGGTTAATTTAGCCCATGCAGAATCATAGTGACAGAAATTATGGGAGATAGAAAGTGGCAGAGGGGGAGTCAAGTGTGTGGGATGGGGTGGGGGTGGGGTAGGTGAATACTGCGGCATTAGACTACACTGTCAAGATGCAATGACAAAGCTCACTGTAGCTTCTATAATCACACAAAACACACATACACACACATATTTCTCCATCTGATAGCATTCTGGCACTTGTATAATATATTCCACACACACGTACAAAACAGATTCTCTTAACACATACAGGCACATACAGACAGGACAGCACCAAAACCTTAAGCTTATAACATTGTCCTCCAGTCTGTGATAAAATGATCTCACACTCCCTGTGCTATTTCTCTCTCTTACATGCACATACACTGTACCCCAGAACTGTAATTGCAGAAAACAGTAAGAGACTGAGACATTGCATATTTCTTTGATTCTTACCTCTGGTTGGATTATCACTTCTGGTGCATTAAAGGGATTCAGTGGTTAGTCACTATGATGCTGCCTGTCTCTCTCTCTCTCTCTCTCTCTCTCTCGTTCCCTCTAACTCCCTCCCTCTCCCTTTCTCTCTCTGCTTTGCTGTCCTGTGTGTGTTCCTTTATCTGCACTGCTCTCACATTCTATTCTGAGTTCCTCTCTTCCTGCCTAGGGAGAAGTAGCCACAGTAGCATAGCACTGGTTATTGATCCACAACCTCTTCACACAAATACTGAGATTTAATTACTAGGCTAAAACTAAAACTTTTGCACCCAATTAGGGAGACTAAATAAATATGAATGAATATTTATTAAAACTAAAAAAAAAAAAAAGCGCATTAAAAGATTTTTTTTAATGCAAAGATAAGTCAACACAGGAAAGGCTTAGACACCCAATTTTGCCCTATATGTGACCATTCTTCTTTTGAATACAATGCAATCATAGTGAAAGCTATGGTCAAAATGTCATTTATTGTTGTTTAAAGGCCATGGATGAGCAAGTTTGTGATGTGAGAACACTCACATCAACAAAATTCCAATCAGAAGACAATTACTTTCTGCACCCCTGTGCCAGTTATTCTGTCATGTCTTCATGTCTGTGCATCCTTCTGACTATTTCATCAATTCACTGTCTCTGTCTATTCTCTGTCCCTGATTTTCCTGAGGTTGTCTGATGTAATCTTCGCAACCTCTTGTCCATTTACTTCTCCACACTGGTCTCTTCCACTGCACCACCCTGTGTTTGACGCAATCTGTCCTTTAAGTTAGCCTTGTTTGAGTTAGCTGTTCCATAGTGCAGGATCCCTCTGCAAAAGCCAGTGAAAATAGGCATCTGAAAGTGAAATATTAATTGGACACAGCAGTGAGTGACTCAATTCAAACCGATACTGAGGCTGGAACGATACACAAGTTCACTAAGCTCTAACCCTAAATCATAATTAGCAAAGCAGCGTAGAAAACTTTCAGATGCAGTTTCTCATGCTGAGTGTTGGTTTTAATTAAAATAACACTGGGTAACAGTCCATCATATCACATTAATCACGTTAATTAATGTTTATTCTGTCATTAACTAGCAGGCCTAAATAGACTTGGCTGTTGTTGGTTTGTATGCTTTCTGCATGCCTTTGTCAGTACTTGTCTAAGATATTTTGTGAAAAATGACTACAACTACAGGAGCCAAAATACCCCTCCAGCCAATGTTCCCCCTAATTTTTCATTGTGTGTATACACAATCTCTCCCTGAGAATTCCTTGGACCACTGTGAGCAACATCAGACGTGCACACTGTTGCACACTTTAATTTTATGCGCTACATAGTTTTGCTGTGGGCGGAGAAAGCGGGAGCAGTGCGCAATTGCGCATGTGCACAGCTTAGAGGGAAAATTGCCTCCAACAGCTCTGGATAAAAAGAGAATGGGATGAGTTTATACCCACAGGTGAACTTCAGCAGGCATGGATTGCGAAAATGAACTCCCCCACCTGGCCAACATTCAGTACCCAAGATGGTATTAGTGTAACATTGCCTGTCCTGTAAAACAGACCCAAAAAAAACAGCTCACCATCCCTTGCCTTGAGCTCTCCGCAGCCCTGATGGGAGCCCTGATCAGTGGCACTATGTTGAAATATCTCACAGTCCTGCAAACGATATCGCCAGAGGCAAGAGGTTAATGGAATTGGCTGAACCCTGCAGATTGCACAGAGGCCTAACATTTCTGGCTTTGTCTCCTGATCTATGCCACCACCCACCCATGATCCAGTCCCTGACTTGAGAAAATCCCTCTTCTGTGGTCTCACACAGATCAATAAACACTTACATCTACCAGATCCCAGTAAATTTAGCACCTGGCAAGATCTTATTGAGGCAACCCACCAAAGCCTTCAGACTACTGGCAAATAAACCGCTACTGGAACCCCATCATTCACATGACGTTGAAACTCTTATCCTATCACAAGCTCAGTCAGAGTTTTCCAGATGATTTTCAGGACCTTAAGTCTGGAAGAGATCTTCCTCCACGTAGTCGCCTCCTTTCCCTTTCTCCACAATTTCAGTCTAAGCTAAGCCTTATCTGAGTGGGGGGCAGACTCCACCTGGCAGAGGAACTTGAACCAGAAGTAATGTATACCATTGTCCTTGATCCCAAGCAGTACAGTAACCTGTCTAATAATAAGGTTACTGTGACACATGTCTCCTCCACCCTGGTCCTGTTAGGGTCTTTGCAGAGATCAGACATTCAAACTGGATTCTTTGTGGCCGCCAAGCTATTTAACAGCACCAATGGACGTATGCAGGAAGTGGAGAGGTAAACCCGTAACACCCAAAATGGCCCACTTGCCCCTCCCTGAGTCTGTTTAACTCAGCCACTACTCCGGTCTACTGGTATGGACTGTTTTGGCCCACTATTAATAAAGGTGAGTTGCAAAACTGATAAAAGATAGGGGCTCCTGTTCAAATGCATCACAAGTCACTGTATCCACACAGAAATCCTAACAAGCCTAGACACTGACAGCTTCCTATTGGCCCTGTGACGTTTCATCACACACCGAGGTCAGCCCTTTGAACTCCTCTCAGACTGTGGAACAAACTTTAAAGGAGGAGCTAAGAAACTCAGTGATGCCTTTGCCACTTTGAATCCAGCACTAAAGATGAGGAAAATTCTGTTCAAGTTTAATCCTCCTAATGGTAAATGGACTGTACTTATATAGCGCTTTTCTAGTCTTTTCGACCACTCAAAGCGCTTCACACTACAGATCACATTCACCCCATTCATACAGCACATGTAAGTGCTTTTTCTATACATTCACACACATTCACACACCGATGCACACACATCGGAGGCAATTTGGGGTTCAGTATCTTGCCCAAGGATACTTCGGCATGCAGACTGGAGGAGCCGGGAATCGAACCACCGACGTGGGCGTCTGCTCTACCTCCTGAGCCACAGCCCTCCCCACAATGCTCCCCACTTTGGAGGAATTTGGGAGAGGGAGGTGAGATCAATTGAAACAGCAGTGCGAGTGACACTAGGAACACAAAGAGTTACAGAGGAGGTGCTTAACACTTTTGATAGAAATTTAACATGAAGCTTAGCGAAAGTTCAATCAGGGAGACTGTCTATCTACACTGGGCTGCTGACTCTCAACTGCTTCCTGTTATCTCTAAGCCCCACCCATTAATTCTGTTTTCATCCAATTACAACCGTCACTCATCTAGAGCCAATCACCTGTAAGGTGTATCAGTTTAAAATGCTCTCTCTCTCTGCTGTCATTCAGCTGTCATTTCAGCATCGCGGCGTTGTACGACCCACCTCCTCCCCTTCACCACCTCAACTGTGGATGCCTGGCCATGTTTCATCTACCCCTGATCAGAAGTCCCCTCACAGGAAGCCGTCCCAACCTCAGGCCTCATTCCTCCTCCATGTCTCTTTGTCTCTGTGTCTTTCTAAACCCAACCGGTCGAGGCAGATGGCCGCCCACTCTGAGTCCGGTTCTGCTCGAGGTTTCTGCCTCTTAAAAGGAAGTTTTTTCTTTGCCACTGTCGCCTAGTGCTTGCTCATAGTGGGAATTGTTGGGTCTCTCACGCAATAGCATAAGAGACAGTCTATGTGCTCTATACGAAAAGTGCCATGAGTTAACTTTGTTCATGCTATAAATACTTGACCTGACTAAGCCTTACTCACCATCACCGCCACCAGGTCTAGGCTCCAGGGGGGTAGTTTCCTATATTGGAAGCACCACTTAAAATCTGAATGCTTCCCATGGGGATCTACTTCCTGCTGGGGTCTAAGCGCCAAAACTCTGTTTCTCCTGTGCACAATAAAATTCTATTCTAATCCAGATTTGTGCATGTTTTTCTTCTAAGTCTCTCCTGATTGAAATATCCTTAACTCAAAACCCCTGGATATGTATCATCAGACCTGGCTGACCCTGACTCTGTGACCCCAAACCTGCTCCTCATGGGGCCCAGGCAAGTCAAAGACAGTGGAGGCACGGCCAGATTCTGTCAGACTACTTCTGGACACACTTCAGATGTAGTCATGATTATGGACCCACAGTTGCCTAGAGGACTCTGGCCCATTGGTAAGATAATATGTAATAAAGTTTCATTCCTACTGAGGATGGCCATGTCTGTACAGTAGAGGTCAACATCAAGGGGAAACTTTACCTCAGACTTGTGGCAAGACTAGCATCCCTCCCTCCAGTGGTAGACTCTGAGCCCTCATAAACTGCTGATGGTGACTTCACCAATTATCAAATGTGTTCCCACATTTGAGGGGCAGTTTTTGAAAACCCTACTTCCTGATCAGCCCCAGACAGGTGGGACTCTCCAAGCTATTGGGCCACACTTAAAATGATAAGAGGCCTGGATCATTGACCTGCGGGACAGTGGAAAGAAGAGGGCAGGACAGCAAGACAGTGATGGTGTGGAAATTGGTCAGTCACAAAGTTCCAAAGATGGCAAACAAGGAGACAAGGACAATAAGCATAGTTTGAAAAGGACTGGAAGGAAGACAGCACAAGTGCAGGAAGAAAATGGAATGACAAGCAGCAAAGGCAACAAAAAGAAGACAGGAAAGAAGAGGAATCAGGAACGAAGTGTGACTCCAAGAAGCAGTGAGCACATGCTCAATAAGAGAAGAAAGTACAAGATGATTGAAGGTGATGAGGAAAATGAAAATGAAACTAATAGAAAGGCAAGAGTTGCCAGTGATGAGGAAGACGGAGAAGACATTCCAGAAGAAGCCAGCAGAAGAGATTGAGAAGATAGCAGAGCAGATGGAGAGGCTAGCAGAACAGACAGAAACACAGAATTCTGCAGAACAGACAGAGAAGTTAACAGAATGGACTGAGACAGAGAAGCCAACAGAACAGACAGACAAGTTAGCAGAGCAGACAAAGACAGAAAGGCCAGCTGAACAGGTTGAGACAGAGAGGCCAGCGGAACAGGGAGAAACATAAAAGCCAACTGAACAGGAGTATATTTTAAAGTTGTTGTTCTGATTATTTATTTTTGATGATTATGTTAAAGTTAAAAAGGGAAGAGGTTAGTTTTGTAAAGGTTCATCTTACCTGAAATACTTCTATTTTATAAATTGTTGAAATGGAAGGTGTTTGAAAGATTTCAGATTTGCAATTAAAAACAAACAAACAAACAAAAAACATAATTGCACTTTGTAGTTAATATAGTTCGTCTAATGCAGTTAGGAGTGGGATTATTCTTCAGGCTTTCCTGTTTGAAGAACAGGACCACATGTCTGTGTTTTTTTATTTGGTAATGATCTATACAGTATATCTGACAAGGACTTATTTGTGCCCTTTAATGTTAGGTTTTATGATGTGTTCTAAAACCTATCAATAATGGCTCTCCACATGTCTCAGAAAGGTTTTGTTACAGTATTATGGCTTGCAAACTCTTCTAGAGGTCAAAGGGTCATAGCCTTATAAACAGAAGATGATAATCACTAAACCACTGAAAAGCACTGATATTCCAAAATATGTAATCCAAGAAATGAGTGATGACACAAGACATTTTTCAATACTAACATAATTCCAAAAAGGGAATTTGCAAAATTGGTAATTGAGTGATGTTTCAGAATTTTTTCTACAGTAAAATTGATGAAATTAGATTACAAATCAGTTCATTCTCACCAGCATCTGCTGCAGAACCAGCTGAGCATCACAATGAGTGTCAAAATTCTGCTCTGATGAATTTTGACACTGTATATCTGATTCATTATCTAAGGTGGTACTAACTTCTAAACCCACTACTTTCCTTCTTGACCCTCTACCAGGTAAACTCTCCAAAGATCTCTGGCCAGTCTTGGGCCCTGCAGTGCTGAATATTGTGAATCTATCATGAACAACTGGCATGGTTTCTTATAGCTGTGTGCTTAAACCTTTATTTAAGAAACCATACTGGGTCCTGGGTCTCTGAATAACTATTGGCCTGTTTCAAATCTTCCATTCTTCTCTAAAATACTAGAAAAAGTTGTGTCTCAGCAGCTTTCAGCCCACTTGGCTGATAAGAATCTTTTCGAACCTTTTCAGTCTGCCTTTTAGGGCTTTTCACTCTACCAAAACAGCACTTGCTAAAGTAGTAAATGATCTTCTACTCTCTCTGGATTCAGATTCCACCTCTCTGCTCCTCTAACTTGAACTTAGTTTAGCTTTTGATACTATAGACCAGTGTGTACTTATGGACCAACTAGAAAATAGATTTGGAATCTTTGGCCTGGCCCTCAGCTGGTTAAAATCTTACTTATCTGACAAGAACTCAGTGTGTCTCTTGTAATAACACTATATCACGCCTTTTCTGATGTGAAAAGCTGCCCCCTGCTTTTCTCTCTTTATTTTTCTCCTCTTGGCCAAATTATTTGGAGTCATGGAATTAATGTTCACTGTTATGCTGATGATACCCAGCTATAGGTGCCTATAAAGGCTGACAATGCCTCTCAAATTAGGGAACTAGAGGTCTGCTTGTCTTCTGTGAAAAGCTTCTTAACTCTTAACTTCTTGCTTCTTAACTCAGACAAAACTGAAATGCTGGTTATTAGTCCAGCGCAATATAGACACCAGTTCGATCAAGTAACTATGTCCCTTGGCAACTGGTGTGATTTGTGTGTACAACAGCCAAGAATCTGAGTGTCACATTTGATCCTCTCAATGCATCATTTAAGCTTAGTAGTTTAGTAAATGTTGTCTATGTTGTCCTGTCGACGAGATTACTGTAAACCATCTTAATATCGCTGCATCACTCTTAACTGTATGTTTCTTCCGTCAAACACAGTAGTTCCCAGGCTGTGCTTCTCTCTCTTTTTCTTCTACTTTCGCTTACTGCAGGTGTCTGCCTCCAGAGCTGTAGTCTCCTGCTGCTCCCATGATCCAGCTCAACCAATGATGTTACAACATTTAAACATTTATGTGTTGTGTGTTTAGTGGTAGTGTTATTGCTATTAATGTTTCACTGTTCTGTCATTAATTATTCCTTTAGCTAGTGTATTTTTTCATGCACATCTGTGGTTAGCACTAGCATGGACAACTAGTTTAATCTTACTTTACAGACTCTTTGTGTTTTGGCGCATTAGCCAACAATTAATCATCGCTCATTCAAAGGAAAACACTATCATTAATATTAAAGCTAAATTAGAAGGCCTGTTCCTCCTCCTCTCGACATGTTTTTGCTATGAGCGGGACTGAGCTCCTACCGTAGCGGCACACACACACACAGAGCTGGCCATATGTTTGTGGACACATTTTACTGACATGCATGTTACCTTTGAAGTAACGTTATAAATGAACAAAAGGATAATTTAGCAGAGGCAGTTCACCGGTCAAATCTCACTGTTGAGTCCATTTGACATGCACCACTTTTCATTAGTTAATTCAATAACAGTTAATTCAATAACAGTTAAGTGCTTCATATTTGAGGCAATGCATGCACCCAGGTCATCTGTAAATTTCCCATTGTGGGACTAATTGTTAGGATTACAAACGGAAAAGGAGCCAAAATGCAGAACTTGGAAAAAACAAAGATGGTTTATTGAGAAAAAACAAAAACACTTGACAAAGGAGCAGGCAGGTCAGGCTTCCAAACAAAAGGTGGACTCAGCTGTCAAAAAACTTAGAATGCTGATCTCCAGGGCGTGGCAGGCGAACAAAGGGTAAGGACCCGGTATCTGGGTAAGGGGAGAGACAAAGTTAGGCAACAAATGGAGAGGGTTTTCAAAAACTAAGGAGTCATGAGCTCGAATACCATGCTGGCAAACGGACGATCTGATGAAGACTGAAGTGAAGGACCAGGGTATAAATGCAGCAGGAGTCAGGTGGGCCAGACTGATGTCAGGAGTGCTTGATTGAGTGGAGGGAAACTTAGGTGGGAAGAGATAACCAGATAGCCATGCCCTGGAAAACAAACACAGACAGGGGAGACAAACAGGAGACACAGGGAAGGGAAACACCCTGACCACAAGAGGGGAGAGAGGCATACTGCCAAATCCCAACACTAATAAAGGATTATCTTATCTTTTCTTAAAAGTTAACGTTATGTAATTTATGCCATTTCCATCAAGACCAAAGCTGTTGTCTGTGTCTTTTAAATCTGTTCCACTTCAAGCATGACTCCTAGCTTCCTTGGACAAGCACCACAGCAAACTCATCAGAAACAAGGGAGAAGTTTTATGTATAGTCAGCATATTACCTACAGGAGGCCACCATCTCCTGTAGGAGAAACATCAGGAGTACTAGTGCAGGAACGTAAGCAATGTAATGAAGTGGACGGGTTAACACCAAAATGTAATTTAGGCACCTAGAAAATCTGTATCATCTTAAATGTATGCTGAATTTAGCTTACTTTTACCACTTTACCTTGCTGTCAGGTGCTGTC
>NW_026116565.1:0-19483 GCF_001640805.2 Lates calcarifer
CACTGGTAGCTGAGAGAGAGCGAGTGGTTGTGAAAACACAGATGATGGCTCGGTAATATAGACCCATCTGCTGGCTGTTGTCATTGGGAGAGAGGTGTTTGTATCACACACACACAGAACTGTGTACAATCCTACTAAATCAGTTCATGTAATAACAATGTTTTTTCACATTGTGTGTCAGGGGAATGTTTATGGAACATATTGTTACAATTTTTTGTGTACTACAGGAAATAATGTACTGTACCCTGCAAACTAGACATGCTTATAGTAACACTACATCATTCAGTGTATTTTACACAAGCCCTCAAATGACAACCCTTGCTGTTAATTCAACAGAAAAGCCCCAGTGGATCCTGACTGAATGAAGTGACAACACAAGACAAGCTGCAGACCAGCCTCCACATTGTTGACCAACTCCCCAGACCCAGCTGCATCCCTCAGGACAGGTCACTGCCCTTAAGGCGCACTGGCAGCTGCCAGTCCTGCTCTCTCTGCTCTGTGCTGTCAAACCAGCCCAATGTTCAATTCTGTCCTGAATCAGCAGACGGAAAGAATGTGGTAGAGAACCAACTGCCAGATAATGTGAATCACTCTGAGCCTTTTTTTTCCCCCTAATCCAAGTAAATAAATGGATGTGTGCTTGTGCTGCCTCATTATCTCCTTATTATCAAAAATATATAATTTAGAAAATACCAGTGCCACTCAGATGTTAATGGGAAATCTAATTAAACTGACAAATGCAGACCAAGACAACGAAACTCATGACAGAAATTCTCAATCAGAATATCACCTGTATATTAAAGTAGCAGTTCTTAGCTAAACACATCCTACATGTGACCACTAGGGGTATAACCATTTTGCTTATTAACAGTGAAAACAGTGGATTTGGAGAATCGTTACACCCCTAATGACCACAATTGTTCCCTAACCATAACCAGAGTTTAGTGCCCAACCCTACACAAACAGTAACCATAGTGGTAGCAGATCAGAAAACATTCAAATAAATCACATTTTAATGGTCTCCCTTGTCTCCCCATGTGATGTTTTAGTATGTGATGTAAACCTGTGTGGACTGTCTCACATTTGATCTCTACTCTTTAATACTGCGTGGGCATAGTTCTATGAAGCACCTTTGTAACCTTGCTCTGCGCAGAATAAACTTTTGCAGTGACTCACTTATAGATATGTATGCACAGTCATTCCACAGTACAGAATTAGTAATTGGCCCATACAGAAAAAGTTGGCCAGTCTTGCCCACTAAATGTTAGACGTGTTCTTTGCTGATACCTCAGGACATGGCTGAAGTTCCTCTCAGTCTGCTCAGAATGTGTGGGCATGTTTTCAAGGTTCATTTCACCCGTTTAAAATTTGATTTCTGACAGAGAGCCCTGCCATAAAGTGTGACGTGACCTTGGCTGACTGCAACAACTGCCATGCAGATGAGCCCAAACACTCCCACACACACCCACACACACACACACACACACACACAAATGCTGGGGTTATCTGAGGGTTTTCATCAGCCGAATACTTCATCTGTTCTCTAATTCATTGTCCAGTCACACAGACCCTACTGGGGACATCACACTGTCACTCTGTATGAGACTGACCAAGTGTGTATGGTATGTCATTAAGATCCAACTGAAATCACAGTTTGTCATTCTTCATTGCAGTCAAACTGGTGTCAACAAGTTTTTTTTTGTTGTTATTGTCTTAATTATTGAAGAGCTCCTCAGACATTAATCAGAAATGTTCCTTTAATTTCCAAACCTCTGTGTGGGTGTTTCCTGTGAGTGTTTGATTGACAACATAGCCAAAGGGGGCATGTAAACAAACTTGCACTGCTAACTGCAACTTACAAGCCATGGCCAAATAGTGTCATATTAGCAGTGGTGTTTAGACGCCACTGAAAAAATATGAGGGCCATAAAGGACATAATATATTATGGAACCTCAGATTTTTTCTTTCACAATTAGACAGTTTCCCTTCACATCATGCATGTTTTCTCATTCCTATATACATACACACATTTTTCTTTAACATAACAGAGTCTGTAAACTTTACACTCACATACAATAAAAGCACAGAGAAATGCAACAGGGTGTCCAATACTTGATCCTACACAAAGTCTGGTGCTGTCATTTTCTTCAAAAAGAAATTGCCAAGTGCTAAATACTGTTGTTAACTGGAATAGGGTTTTTGTTTGTTTGTTTGTTTTTTTCAGTCACACGCGGCTAATGTAGAAATCCATGTGGAATTGCTCTTGTAAATATGCTATTTTATGACCAACAAAATGAGACCAAACAAGGCATGTGTTCACAATCCTTGACAATTCAATTAAGTCAAAACACTGTGTTCACAAATTTGAATAAACAAATTCAAACTTATTATTAGTATTAGTATTATTGTTATACATTGATAAAACTAAATAGTAAATTGACAGTTTTCTCTGAAAAATTAGGGTGTTGAAATTATTGATGTGTTTATTTAGAGGAAATCCTCTGATTTATGTTACTGATTTGTTTCTTTAAATAAAGTTTTTTTAAAAAAAGACTGGAAGCCTTTTAAGCTTAAAGGAAGAACAATTCACAAAAATATCAGATTTATTATGGATATTATAGAGAACATAGAGATCTTATTGAGCATATTTCCTTCTTGGACTTTTACAAAGTGTTTGTTTCAGTGGAACACCCAAGGAATAAACTGGGTTTGGACTTACGTTTAATAATTTAATTTAGTGGCTCATCAAGACATTAGTGATTGCATTTTATGACCTTCTGACACAACATTTTACTGTTCAAATTATTGTTTTTCAGGGTTGTCCAATTTTGCCCGTTTTAATTATCTGAGCTGCTGAAATGTTGGCAATTTACTTGAGGAATTGTAAAGACAAAAAATGAGAAAACAATTTTTTTAGGAGCCTCCTTTCTCAATAGAATCATACCACAGAGTACAGGTAATGTTAATGATGCAGAATTCCACAGCTCTTCTAACAATAGTTACTGCATTAACAAATTTTGTGGAACTTTTACTGTGTACTTGCAGAAATACTTAGCAATAATAGCTTATCGTGAATGAGACTAAGGTGCTATCAGTTATTGTATGTTATGAAGGAATTTCTATTAGTGTGCTTGAGATAGTTTAATAAAATTATTTTCCATTTTATTACTTCTCTTCACTTGGAATCTTGGCTTTGAAAACACCTGCTATAACTCTAATGAAGAGAGTACCAGTCCTGGTTACAGACCGTGAATAATGTAAAGATTAAAAAGTCAGATTTAATACATGATTAACATGTTCAGGAGATGTTACTTACAGCATGAGTGTATTTTAACATGCTGTTAAAATATAAGGTTTAGTTTTTAATTAGTTGCAATGAACAGTGAATAATTGATGCTGTTAGGTTTTATTTTGTCATTTTCATTAACCTCTGGACTCACTAGTGAAACATGATGTATTCCACATTCACAGTGGAGCTGAGAGAGTTGGTGACAGCTACATCCAGCTTTAGGTTGCAGCGGAGACCATGTAGACCAATCTCAGCATCCATAACTCAGCTGAGTGGTAACTATTGCAAAGTTCAATTAGTGAATAAAGTGACAAATGTTCTAAATAGATATATGGTTCCTTGTGGTTTGGTTTACTTTCAAATTCAGTCAAGTAAGAGTTTCAATTGTGTTAATTTCAACATTTCAGGATCCGTAATACTTTCCAAAAGCAGTTAGGTATCTCTAAGAGGCTTTTTAGGTTACATCAGCAGACTATTGTAATTATGAATCAATTATGAGTTTCATATATATTTGTTTAATAATCTATGTGGTGAAAAATCAATATCCGGATTATCAAGATGCATTCTAAAAGTAATGAAGAAATTATTCATGTAAATATCATATCTGGGGCTATGAAGTTGTTACACAACAGACAAAAGGATAACACTGATCAATGTGATCTATTCAGCTCTGGCACACTGGGCTTTCTGCCAAAAACATTATCTTTCATATTATGGGATTGTAGATACCCTAATGTAATAACACGTTTATTACGTTAGGGTAACTACAATCCCATAATCCTAGTGTTTGGACAACACTGTTGTCCAAACATTTAAGAAGCTTAGAATGTGGTGATCTCAAGCTCAGTGAATTTGAATCATGTATGAAATGTATCCAGGCATCACAGCTTTAGTGGAGTTATGCCTGATATAAGTTACTCCTCACATCAGAGGGAAGAAAGATGGTGGTTATGATGGTTTTTTTTTTTTGTGGTAGGAGTCCTGCAGCAGAAACCAGTATCCAACTGCCCCATATTATGTTTAACAACACTGCCTCAACCTGTGTCCATCATCATGAAACAGAAAAATGTACCATTAAATAGTTTATAGGCAGGTTTACACAACTTTATTAGGAACACCTTGCTAAAACTAATACAGTGTAATCCAAGAGCAATGCAATAAATCCACCTTCATGTAGGTTATAAAGTTTTTGCTGAAACCATTGTAGAAAGATGTTGATTCACCTGATCATACAGGTGAATCAACATCTTTCTACATCCTTTGGAGGATGCAGTTGATTGTGGTATTGTCCTTCTCTCTGGTCTGTATGTACGGTAGATTTATACAGTTATAGCAGCTGTGCAGTTACAGTATCTCACCATGTAGCATAACAACTGTGTGAGAGGGGTAATAATGAAAACAATAGGTTACTGATATTTTTTGCCTGGGCCTTATTTTGCAATGTTTTGGGGTTTGAACAAACTAACCAATAGAGGTAGTAGTAGAGTAGCGACTCCCATGTTCTGTGAGGTAAAGCTGGTTAAATAAAAAGATCTTACTCCTTAAAAAAGTCTCTGTAGGAATCACATCCATAATGTTGTCAGACACTTATTATAACAATCTAAGCCTGTCAGTGGCAAAACCTTCGGCACTTCAGTAAACTTACTTTGATGTAGCAGCTGTTTGCCACTGGGTACGCCATTCTTGTACAGTGCTGCACTGAATCCAAAGATTTTTGTTCCTGTAACATGTTTACACCCATGAGAAAATAAGGCTGAGGTTCAAAAATACCAGAGTTATCCATTAAATACGCCTTACACTACAAGACAGAATAAAGCAAAATGCTCATGAATCAACACTTCTCACACACAGCCACAGCAAAAACTGAACCAGACAGCCAAAAGACTTTTTCTTTCATTTACTTTTCATTTATCTAAATGTGAGGAAATTAATTTGTGCCTGATAACAGTAATATCACAAACAAATGTACTGTATATACAGACCTAAAGCCACACTTGCTAAAATACATTGTGTAACAGTGTCCTTTGAGTATCTTATTAGTTTACCTCTATGGTTTGACTCCTGAACCACAAACATAACACAACAGTCTGTGTGGAGAAACGTAGCTGACTGTGAACAAAAGCTGAGGGTCTGACTCAGTGCCGTGCATGAGCTGCGGAGAGCTGCAGGTGAACAAACTGTCACTCACAGATGTCAATCAATGTCCCCACAGCAACAATTATGGAGTGATAATTTCTAAAATGACTCTTAGTACACTTTTAGAGAGCCTGAATTAAGCAACTGAGACCATAATGACTTATGGGGAAAAAAAACCCAATATATATACGTAGATATTTCTAAGACTCGCTTTGTGAATGGAATTCAACCAGAGGTAAGTCTATGAAGCCAGCAGTGAGTTTCTCAGAGAATCTAAGCATAACTGAGCTGCCTTCCATTTCCACTATACTCTCACACATGCATACATTCTTCTCTTACATACATGTATTTTCCTCAGATATTAATGCAATTTCTTACATACATTTATGATTTATCATATTAAATGTGTATATTGAATGCATGTATATGAGAGTGAAACGTATGAATGTGTTGTAAAAATGTACCTCAGGCACTTATGTTATGTAATGTTATGTAAAAACTATGACAGCACTTTGTAAACTAAATAAAAATATATGTGAAATAAAAAGGTCACACATAAAGTGAAATGTTTACTGTGCCTATTACATTGTGTCTAATTAACAGAATTTTAACATTACTGTTAGCATGAAACTCACATAACACATAATTTGCTTCTGTAACAAACTAACTGTTTGTGTCTAAGTGTTAAACTAACAGAACTCAGGGCATCAACACAAGAAGTCAGTGGAGTGGATGACACTGCAGCAAGTGCAGCAACATCTGAACTCACATGCATTTCAGGTTTAGTAATCACGGTATTTTACATGTATATAGCCTGTTAGTAGCTGGTACAGCCATAAGCCTTAGGGGTAATTTAATCATCTCAACCTTAGATAAATCGTTTTACTAGTACTGCCTGTGCTGTGACACAAGGCATGTGTTTATTTGTCGATCAGAAAGAGACATGAGCTAGAAAACTGATGTGGGTTGTTATCCAAACACTATGCCAGAATGGCAGAGTGGGGAACAGTGATGTTACTGCTTAATACAAATACAGTTAAAATGAAATACTTTAATTTGCTAGATGTTAAGAATTTCTCCATCTACACAGACAGGAAATCAATTTAATTAATGCACAGCTTGAGGGCACCATCATAAAGCCAAAAAAATAAGTGTACATTTCTCCCTTCAGGACATGTAATTAAAGAGCAGATCGGTATGCTGCAGCAAAAGACAAACATGCTATTTAATTAGCTCTTCTTCTATCAACTTCAAGATTTAAATGTTTTCCTAAAATAGAATGATTGAGGAAAATGTAGCATGTAGACAGTTCATGATTATGTTTGGGGTCAAAGGTCAGAGCTGGCCTTCACTGAGTTTAGTCTGTGTTTATCACAGACTGATACAAAGTGTATTCTGTTATCATTTAATACCCTTTCACAGGATGAGCATAAATATGTAACCAAGCAAATCTACTGTACAGAACTCTCCCTCTCTCTCACACACGCACACGCACGCATTACAGGTCCTCCAAGGACATATCAAACATTTTCCTCCTACGTTTCCAAGGCAACATGAAGATGAGCTTCCTCCCGCTTTACCCAAAAGCATCGTGGCTAACGCTTTAAACTGATCCAAAACACAATTCTTGTTTGTGTGTGTGTGTGTGCACGAGTGGGTGAGAGAGAGCAGGGGAATAAAAATAGACAGAGAAGGAGTTGAGCTGAAGAAATTGCTGCTGATACTTTAACATGAATTCCTGGAAGATGGTGGAATCTAATAAACATTATGGGGAAGTCAAGGAATTTTCCAGAATTCTATCAGCTCTTTTAAACAAACACAGCTGAGTGTATTTATGTTTGTGTTTTACATATGGTTTTTCAGATTATGGAAAATATAAAACATACAGTACCACACTAAAGTGTTTTTATATTCATCTTACATAACTGATCACTCAAAAAAACAATGAAAACATGCTGTTGCTATTTTATATTCCAGCACATTCTACATCAGACTGAAAACATTGAGGTCTTAAATTATATTGACTATTACATGATCAGACCTAAATTTTTAATCATTTTGCCTTAGTTAAAAATCACTCATTACTAATACAATGCTAACACTTGATGGGAGGTGTTCAGAGCAGTTATTAGTGGGCAGATGATGCGCTACATTAGTATAAAGTCTAAAAAGAAAGACAGTGAGATGACAGCCTAAAGCTGAAACTAAATCAAAAGTTAGAAATCAACACAGAGATAGAGGAGAAATTACTTAGCATAATGAGTAAATACAGCTGAATCCAATTTGTTAAAGCTGCTACTAAAACACTGAATTGCAGTACTGTTTTGCTCTCTAACAAACATTTCCTTACAGAAAACAGGTGGAAAACAGGTTTGCTTTTTGTATTTGCTTTTGATATTTCAATCTGGAGCAAAGTAGTGAACCAACCTACCAACACTGCCATCCCCCCAAAACAACATCCTGAATCTCTAAGCTCTCAGACTAATTAAAAGAGTATTTTACCACGACCACCTCTGGGTCCTTATTGGTCAGAGGGTGTGGATTAACTTTTAATAACCAGATGGTTTAACTGGACACTTCTGATGCAGGTGTTCATGATGCTGTTCTTAATTAATGTGCCAATATAAATCTGCAGGTAATGACAGACTGGAGTTAAGCTTATTTATGTCACCACTAACAGCAAATAGAAACATTACACAATTTTTTTAATGGTGTATCATCATTATGTGAATCTGGAAGTCCAAATCAACTATAGGCAGGAAGAGGAAAGAAAGGACTTAACAGAGGAGCTAAGTAACATTAGTCAAAGAGAAACTGGTAGCCTGAGTCCACGGGTCAGCCGCAGGAGAAAGACTAGAGAGCAAATGTGGCCAAAGCCACAAAGAAAATGAAGAGCTGTGGAGAAGTCACAGATAAATGTGAGGAAGAGAGAGAGAGAGAGAGAGACTGCAAGTCTGTGACAGAGGGGGAGAGAGGCAGCCTGTGTATGTAGGTACATTATCATTATCTGTATAACTGGAGTTACAAAACTATATTATATATAACATTATAATACATTAAAACTCTGTTGTCCTCCTGTGTCAAAAAACATTTCCAATACATAAGCCCAATAAATGATAGTCCAGATATAAGAAAAATAACAATCCTGTTACAGTTTTTCAACAGTTGTATATCTGTGGTCTATCTGTGCTCAATCACTTTAAATACATTGATACAGCTGATCTCACAGACATTGTCATTAACCTTAAAGCCTGCAGATTTTGTCCAACAACATCTGACAAAAAATAGAATCAGGCTGTATTAACTGTGGAAGTGTGTTTAGATATCTGATAAATTCTGTCTAGGTGGAAATTCATTTTTATGGATTTTTAAAAATCTTTTTCTTTTAATTTAACCTCTTGTGTGGTCGTGTATCAAAGTGAGTTGAAATGTTTCATACAGTATTGGATAAGTTTGTCATAAATACTGAAAGGAATTCCCTGAACAAGTAAGAAATCAGATTGCGCAACGAAGGCCTCTGAACAGAAGGTGAAACAATTGCAGTGGTGGTTGGAAGGTATGGGAGAAGCCAAATGACCAATAACAGAAGACACAGTGGCCATTCTCCAAAAATTATGCCCCATACAGTTCACTACATAGGCAGCCTTGCAGTGGAAAAACAGAAATTGAGGTTTGTGCCTCTGACTTGGCACAAAATTGTTTAATTTGGTCCCCGGGGTTGGTATGACAATTTTCTGTTGGTAGTCATGATGAACCCTTTTCATTGCACATGTTTATTCCCCTGCAGCCTGGTTCAGTCACACTTCAGTACTGTGTGGTGTCAGGAGCAGTGTGGTCTTAGCGGGCTGCTGACAGGACTCCAGACCATAAAACATAGAGAGAATTTAACTTAATTCACAGACAGTAGTTGTTAGTTGTTGCTACTTCCTGTGATTTATACACACACACACACACACACACATACACACACACAAAACAAAGGCAAATGACTATAAAATGTGATGAAGGTGATAAAGGGACAATTTTTTTTGTGTGTGTGTGTGTGTGTGTGTGTGTGTGTGTGTGTGTGATGGGGGTTGTCCTACAGTACAGTATGCTAATTCCACATCAGAAATTTACTTCATTTCCATCACATCTGCTGCAGGCATTAATTCTAATACTTGGCTTTGGGGCTTGTAATTGCATGATTTGCATTTTTCTCCATTATACGTAATCCATGCTGCACACACACACACACACACACACACACACACACAAGCAGCAGCTTCTGTTACTTTATCTTGACATTCTACCTTGCCTTGATCTGCTGTTTATGTTGTTTAATGCTAAAGCCACACGCAAACATAACGAACACTTTCACACACACAGAAGACGCATGAGGAAAATACATATATATCTGCACACACACAGACACACTCAGGGTTTTTTGTGTTAAAATAAACACACACATGCACAAAGCTGACATTCTGGAACACAGTCAACTAGCCACTGTGTAACCAGGGACTTGGTTCATTGGGAACTGCTTTGTCAACACACCACAGCTTGTCTGCCGCAGCGCACACACACACACACACACACACACACACACAGACACGCATACACATATAAATACAGAGACTTCATCTCCATACAGTAATTTCCATAATCTACTAAAACAGGCTTTTCTCTCTACCACAGCAGCTCTCGCATGCAAACAAGGGATATTCCTTCACTGGAGCACAGAGTGTGTATGTCAGCCTGAGTGTGTGTGTGTGTGTGTGTGGTTGTTGGATGCTTTGCCCTTGTACTGCATACTCTTTATTTTTTGTCTACAGCTTGTGTGTGTGTGTGTGTGTGTGTGTGTGTGTGTGTGTGTGTTTGCATATGTTCATCAGGTATTCTCTCCCTGAACAGACCTCCTAACCACCAGTCCTATGTATGACAATTAAATACTACTAATTTTGTTGTGCGAATACATTTTGTAGTAAACACAATTTAAGAATTTAAAAACACATTTTAGTGGAGTCAAGTAGTCAAGACAAGTTACGATGAGTCCAAGTCCAAACTGGTTCCAGATCCAGTCGAGAGTGAGTCTAAATGTGTTCAAGACCACATGAGACAGAGAGCAAAAACACAAAACAGTGGCCATTCAGTATTCTTCACTGTTTCTTACTGTGGTTCACAGTGAGGATTAACTGTAATACAGCTTTGATCACTCAGGACAGTCTTTCGAATTTAGAAATGGTTGAAGAAGAAACACTAAATTTGCCGTCACATTGCATTACTGCATTATTTACTAAGAAGCCACTGATGTTTCATGTCTGGTTTGAATTCAGTTTCAAACTCTGCTTTTAACAAAACGAGTATATTTCAGTGATCTTTCTTCCTATTTTTTTCTTCAGCCTGATTCATTATGGACTTAACTAATGTTTAAAAATGAATATAAACAAAATGGGACTTGTTCCTCTAAATAGAAACTGGTACTGCTGAAAGGATCACACATGAGATGTGTGTAATCTTAAATACCTCCAAAGCACAGCACAAGCTATGTGTCCAACTTACATTTTAGCAACATATCAAGGCTGAACCTAAATGTAAATTTGTTGAAGGAAAGATACAGACTAGATGCTTTGTAGGTTGGAAATATCCCTTGCAGCCCTTTTGGCAAGAAATGATTGCTCAAACTAAAATTTGAGCATAAGCTAAAATAAAATGCATAAGCTAAAATATTAGCATAGCATGCATTACAATGCATGCAATGATTATGTAGCAACACCACCAAATTTACTGTTCTGAGGCCAGTGTTTTGGTTTTCTGCTTGATGCTATTTTAGAACCAGAATGTCCAAATGTGGGCAACAGAATTGAAGACTGGCTGAAAGGTAGAGCTGAGGCAGCACAGCAACCATGCAGAGGCCATCTGACAAACTGCACTCACCAACATGATTTTACAATGAAATCTTGTAGAATGCTGCTTCAGATGATCACACACACACACACACACACACACACAACATATATCTCCTCATAGCCACAATGCATCAGCAGAGTCAGACATCAGGAGGATTTGTGTTGCAGCAGAGAGAGCCAGCAGTGTTAGCTCCACACAGCCACAGCCCTGAAGTCACACGGGACTGGAAACGTTATGCAACAGCTGTGATGAACAGAGCCGAGCTGCACTCTCCATGCACGCTTAACACCCACGGAAAATAGCAGGGTTCCCAAGCAGCACAGGCAGGCTGTAAATAATGCATGTCAGGACAAGAACACACACACACACACACACACACACACACACACACACACATACATATACACATACACACACAGCCTCCCTGCTTTTTAAAAATGAGTCGTCTTGGAAACAAAACCATATAATTTGGGATACAGTGCTTCAAACAGACTCGGAGAATGTGTGTAGAATGTGCTGGCAGCTTCTCTAACAGGCAGGCTCCAGGCAAACATTATTTTCTAGTCCTAAAAATCTCTACCATCCAAACGCACATATGTGACCTTTTTGCATTTTCAAACAGTGCAGTCCAGGATGTGCGAGGTTGGCTGAATATTAAATAATTCCATCATATAGTCTGTAGTCTACAATGTTATACCTGGTTTTGTACTTAACTGTTGCTTTTATGTTTGTTTTTTGTTTTTGTTTCACAAAGTGTGCTCACCTTTACCCAGCGTCGATTACAATGATAGCCTATCATGCATAACCAATCTGCTGGGAATATTAAGTCATTCATCAAAGTGTGCTTGACAATACAATTTTGTTCTTATGATCTTTATTTTGTATGTTTATACTTTTGAAAGTTTGGCTATTTTGATTCCTGCTTCCAGATCTTTTTTTCTTTTTTTTTTAACATTTGAACATTTAAGTCTCCACCCATAAACTGTCCTTATGCTTTATTTCAAGCTGATAGGAAGGCAACAGTAACCCATATAACCACTCGTTACAACCAAGGTCTGCAGAAGACCATGTCTGAGCGTACAACACGTCGAACCTTGAAGCAGATGGGCTACAGCAGCAGAAGACCAGAGTGGGGACCACTCCTGTCAGCTAAGAACAGGAAACTGAGGCTGCAGTTCATGCAGGCTCACCAACACTGGACAATAGAAGACTGGAAAAACGTTGCATGATCTAATGAGTCTCCATTTCTGCTGCAACATTCAGATGGTAGGGTCAGAATTGGGCATAAACAACATGGAAGCATGGATCCATCCTGCCTTGTATCAACAGTTCAGGCTGCTGCTGGTGTGAAATGGTGTGGGGGATGTTTTCTTGGCACATTTAGGTACCAACTGAGCATCACTGAGTACTGTAGCTGACCATGTCCATCCCTTCATGACCACAGTGAACCCATCGTCTGATGGCTGCTTCCAGCAGGATAACATATCATGTCACAGAGCTCAAATCATCTTCAACATTAAACTGAGTTCACTGTACTCAAATGGCCTCCACAGTCACCAGATCTCAGTCCAGTAGAGGACCTTTGGGATGTGGAGGAACATGAAACTGGCATCTGCAGCAGCTGTGTGATGCTATCATGTCAACATGAACCAAAATCTCTGAGGAATGTTTCCAGCACATTGGTGAATCTATGCCATGAAGAATTGAGGCAGTTCTGAAGGCAAAAGGGGTCCACCTCAGTACTAGCAAGGTGCACCTGATGAAGTGGCTGTGAGTGTATATATACATGTGTGTTTCTCCAATTCATAGTAATCACAATAGACGTCATGTACAAAAGTCATCAATAGATTCACTGTAATTCTGTTGTGTCTTCTGAGTAATGTTTCATTATCTAATTCACCTAACTTTAGCTGCAGACAATACCAACTGTGGATGATCAGCATACAATTAGCTTAGCATTAACAGAATGTCAGTGGCAGTGTTATAAGAGACTGCTACACAGAAGAGATCAGAAGAAAAAAATAAAAACAATTCCATTAAGATTATAATACACTCACAAAATTGGATGTTGGAACATTAAATGGCAAAAATGCTCATAAAACTAAATGAAAACACACCTACACTGATGTACATACACCTCAGGGGAAGAGATCTTAACTGCTCCATACATGTTGTCTGAACAAGAATCTTGAGAGTCCACTTTTTTCTGCCAGCTTCAAGACAATGTCTACTCACACGTTACAAAAGTGCTTGATGGAACAAGACTTATCATCCAAGACTGATGTTGTGTTCACACATGTACAAAGAGGCAGGTATGTGACTAACCTTTAAATAAATGCTCACTGAACAGTTTGCTCACAACCTCTCTGATTGTTTGACTGATCATGTTTCTTACCTTGGCAGACCTAATTTTGGCATTTTGCTGAGATTTTATTTTGCTGACTACAGTGTTATCACAATTGATAAACAGAACTACAAAAACACTATTTGCAATTAATAAACTAGTTTTTCTTTGAAGCAACTTAAGGGATAAAGGAGGTGGAAGTCACTGAATGCACTTTTATAGTATGACTTTCAGCAGTTATTTATTTGCTATATGACTGGATGATGTCTCTACTGTGTCATTACAGCTTTAAAATCTATGTAATGAATTACAGAATCAAGTCAACCAATAACCAGCATATGCCATGTAATTTGGTTGTCTATTTACCCCAGCAGACTAAATAACAATGATGCACCATCATATTAGAACAACTATACTAATTATCCCAATGATTTCTGTGCTGTTGTTGTTTGCTGAAGAAGCACATTTACAATGCAAATGTCATTATCATCATTAGAGCCAGTCATCAATGTAAGCAACGGGCCACAGCCGGGCCAAAAAACAGCGACAAAAAGAACCTCTCCGGCTGCTCCAATTAGCTGTCATTAAGTCCAGCGTCCCCATGCAATCAGCCTCATTCTCACACTCTCTCTCTCTCTCACACACACACACAAAATGGTGGAAAAACAGAAAATGGTCACATTTTCAAAACAGAATCACTGCTGGATTTTCAACCTGCCAGTTGGTACGACAGACCCAGACCCCTGCAGTTCCAGGAGTCTTATGTTAACCTCCTGGTTTACTGTGCGTCAACTGGTTTGAGCTGATTTAATTTAAGATTTGAGTGTGAAACACCAAGTCATAATATCACCTGTCATGATAAAGACCTTAAGGTGGCTTTATTACCTGATATTGGAGCCTTGTCTTGAAGATTTATTTGTATTTAATCAAATTACCACAACGAAGAACTGGAGCCAGGTAGTCTTTAAGCATAGAGAGTATGTACACACTGCACAGAGAGTGGCACCAACAGCTTAAATGGTCAATCTATTAAGATTTTATTTTTCTGTTGTTCAAAAAAAATCAATCTACTAATTTCAGCTGTGAATGAAGGTAAAAGTTATTGGATGGTTACATTAGTAAATCAACATATCCTTTAAACTAAATGACAGTATGCGCACTCCACTGTGTCATGTAACACACACATATACACACACACACACAAACAGCAGTCATAGTATGGTGACGAAGGAGTCCTATATGATCAAATGAAGGAAACAAAGATCAATGTAAAGACCTGTTTTGTTAGAAATTGGTCAGACATGCTGTGTGTGTGTATGTGATTGCGTGTAGTAATATCACCCACTGCACTGGCCACATTATCCTTTAGTGAATCTGTCACTTCCTATTTTGTTTAACACGATGCTGAGGAGGGCTCTCTCCATCTCTCTCTCCCTCACATACACACAGAGCAGTGCTCCGAAAGTGACTGAACAAGAGCTGGTCAGTCAGTAAACCAGTTACTCTGTTATTACATTAGTTGTGTGGTTAGACTTTAATGTGGTAAATGTGCAGCACTAATTTCTGTTTGCCCCGTCATATCGCATGATACTGTTCTTACCCTTATTGCTACAGAAAGAGGCTAAAGCTATTCCTGAGCTCACCCCACCACTTGGTCAAACAGAAAGATCATTTGTTCAGAGAGAGGTACCACTCCAGATTTAGAGCCAGTGACAACCTATTACATCATGTTGTAGCCCAATCTGGGCATTGGTTCCACACAGGGTCTGTAGTGTCAATCTCCAGAAGAATTAATACATTTTAATCAGAGAGTCTAACCCTGTCTCTAGACTACTAATTTGTTTTCCCGACTAAGTGCAGGAAACTCCCTGGATTAACCTATCCCTGTCTTTAACCAAGAGCTGTGAGTGCCTAAACATACCCACAAAATCATGCTGTAGTTGCTATGAGTGTAGATTGAAGATTTAACAAAAATCTCATCTAGAAGCTGCCCAATACAACCCCAGTCTGTACTGTGGGCCACTGGAGCATTTGGAGTAAAGGGTCTTGCTCAGGGGCACCTCAGCAGCGGTAATGGTCATGGTTTCAAGCCCAGCGGCATATCAGTTTGTCATATGATATATCAGTCCACCATCCGCCATCAAAGCAGTCTGTTACCACTAAAAGATCATTAACCAGGCAGTCAATCAGTGAGTCAGAGTCAGACAAAATGAAAACTCAGCGGTGACGTGATATGAGACAAACATTGAGATAAGTGGAATAGAAAAAGGTTTTGCTTGCTCTTACCTTTATGAAGACAAATACAATCATCAGGTCCAGCAGAGAGAAAGAGAAAAAATATACTGAGTGTTAATATGGAAGTCATTATCATTGTCATTGAATAACATGTGTCAGACTTGGAACATGTGTCCATTTATGTTTAGGAACGTTCCATCAATTCAAACAGTTTCTTCTTTTCTTTTCTAAATTGAATCACCCTCTTTTGTGCATAAAGCACAGAATGAATTCAGATAAACAAAAATAAGCCTGTTACTGTATGTCAGGACTCTAAGGCCCTCTCTCTCTCTGTAAGTGTATATTAATGTCCTGAGCGGTGCAGTGACCCTGTCATACTAAATCTACTGCTGTGCGATCACACGCCCTGACTCTACACCCCACCTCTGTGAGTGTGTGTGTGTGTGTTTATGTGTGAGCCTGCAGAAAGACACATGGTAGAGTGAATGCACCGCTCAAAAGACTGTTAACCTCAGCCTCCTCTGCTGGCACTCAACTCAACCAGAGAGAGAGAGAGAGAGAGAGAGAGAGAGGGAGGGAGGAGACATAGAAATTTTTAAATAAATTTGAATAAAAACATGACTGTAAATACTGTAATACAGTAATGTATTTTAATATTTAAATATACTCTTCTTTTATTTTGTTGTCTTGCTGTAACCTTGTCGGATAAAAGCCTCTACACACTGTGTGACTCTGGGCTGTCCCAGTCATCAGTCCAAAGAGTGGTTTTAAGTTGCACCATGAGACCTGTCCACTGATCAGATATGACCTGGAAAAAATAAAATGGCCTTTATTTGAAAACTGTCAGCAAAAAAAAAGTATATATGATTTGTCTTCAAGGTGTTAAAATTTGGAAACTGCTTCTTTGTGGAAAAGAAACCTGCAGTGGTACCTCATGCTGGTAAAAAAAAAAAAAAAAGTTCAGAAAAAGTTCATGTGTCAAAATTGAACTGTTCCTCTGTTTGATGTTAAGAAGATACTAAAATGATACAACACAATAATAAAACACAAATAAGATGGATGAGGATACATACATACTGAACATTTAACAATGTAGAGCTTACAGCTTAATAATGTGTTAACTTATATACACCTGTCAAAGTGTCTGTTATAAAGGATGCCCTGCCCTGCACACACACACACACGCGCGCGCACACACACACACACACACACACACACACATTTGAGTACTTAGCATATTGTGGTGCCTCGCAGCCAGCAAATTAGTCACATCTGAAACAGTCTAATTAACCCAGAGGAGCTTAACCCACTTATCACAACGAGCAGAGAGTGAGAGACATAGAGAGAGACACACACACAAAGAGAGAGAGTGACGGACTCAGACTATCTCTGTCACTGATTGATTTCTCTCATCAAGTGTGTGTGCGTGTGTGTGCGTGCGTGTGTGTTTGTGTGTGTATTTACTTTCTTCTGTCAGATTGATTGGCTTGTATAAAGCCAACCCTTCTTTGACCAATAAATTACTGAAACACATACATGCTCTCTCCACACACACACACACACACACACACACACACACACACAAGACAGAGAACACTGATTTTAACACAAGGTATGGCACAGAAATGCAGAGAAAACACAGACATAGAATCCAACTATTTCCTCTGACAATATTTACGTTTTTGCATCTGCCAAGCCTCTGTGTAAATTAGTATGCACTCATTTGCATACAGAGTCAGAGCTAATTAGCTAATTAGCTGGGTGTGGCATTCCATGCTGCAGATGCTCTGTCTCCTATTTGGACCATTGAATTGTCACATTTATCTTCATTTTATATAGATTTACAGTCATTTCACTCTGCTGCTTATTTACCAGTTACTCTTTGCAGTGTTTACATATGTGGGTTTACAATACATATGGTTGATCTGAATTGATCAGAATAGAAATAACACACAGTTATCTTTATAATGACACTGTAACTACAAACAAACACTGATCAGAGTTTTCATTAAACCACAGAGAGAAACAGGCTTTATTTGGAACAGATTATTAATTCTAATTTCCTATTTCCTGTATTTGATTTCATGTTAGTAATAAGCTCCTGTTTCAATTCCTTCATGTTGATTAATTCAGTATTTATATATAAGAGCATAGATTTTGGTTTTAGAACTCTCTGTGTAGCAAAGGTGTGTGTTAAATGTGGTAGTATATTAAAAAGAGCAATAGGTTGATGAATTATAATGCACTAACCCAATAATCACCTATAACTGGAAGCACTTATGGTTATAAATAACTAATTTGCAACAGCAAATACATTTTGTAGGAACTTTAATTGTGACCAGCTTATGTACTTGGTAAGTCGCAAATGTGTTAATATCAAACTTATTGTGGAAAACACCGTCCACAACAACAAGCACTGGATCATCTGCAACATGAAGGAACACTATTCCTCGCAGCACTTTCTACTTTCATGTAGAAAAGAGACGGCTACTTCCACAAAGCGTTTCCTGATGTAGTTAAACTTGGGAGGTATCACATAGTTGATTTATATCTTCCTGGCATCTGGCTGCAAGTTAACTGCAGAAATAAGAAAACTGCATCCAGCAATGGAGTACATGGAGCTAGACAAACACAGTGTGTGTTCTTCCTGTAATGACTCATAAGCTTTATTTAGTGGAGGTACTGAAGATATGAGTGCTACACTTTGAGACAGACGTGCATCATGAACAACCTCTGCGCTTGTTTCCTTCCCTTTCACTACATCCCCTTGATTTCTCTCCTCCTCGCTTTCTGTATGGCATCTGTTTGTGTCTGTGGTCTAATGTGTTGCTGTTAGCTGCGTCTAATTATTCTTCCTCCACACACGAGGACATCCAGCATCCTGCATCCAAACACACTCTCTGCTATAGTCTGGTGGAACAAAGTGTTGACATCAGCACCTCTGCACTTTGTGAGGGTCTCTCTCTCTCTCTCTCTCTCTCTTCCTCGGTGTAGTAATCAATCATCAGTGCAGCCGCCCCCGTCCCCCCGCCCTTTTGGCTGACAGGTCCTATTTGTTATACTGCTTCCACTGGCACAGGAAAACGCACCCATACTTACATACACAACACACACACTCTCAGTCTTTGTTCACATTAAACCCCTAGGCATAAACTGTATACTGTACGTTGTGGTACTATGATAACAGAGAGTTTTTGCTCAAGATTTGGTTGTTGTTGTTGTTGTTGTTTAAGATCTTTTCTGTTGAGTAATGTGATACTTGAGTTCATTTGTTATTTTAGTATAGTTAAAATAAATTCAAAATAATACTATAATAATAATAATAATATCTTAATAAAATCTTACATTTATATAGTGCCTTTCACAAGACACAAGGATGCTTAAAATAGGCTGTTTATCCACAGATATCTAAGTGTGGGTTAACAAACGTCATACAGACAAAATGATGGTTATATGATGGTTATTGTTAGGGTTGTAAACAAATAGGAATATATTACATATATTACATCATCAGTTTTTTTAAGACCAACTTTAACCTCTTCTCATTACATACACAAGAGTTTCCAACCAAGGTTACATCCATCCCATCA
>NW_026116566.1:0-24892 GCF_001640805.2 Lates calcarifer
TTTGACCACTAAAATCCAACTAATATATCCTTGAGTCCAAATGAACGTTTATACCAAATTAGATATTGCCTTCATGAGAGGGGGATAGATGGACATCCCAAAAACATAATGCCACAGCTGTTACAGGAATGGAGAAAAAAAATGTCATTCAAGGGATATTGCATTACAGAAAATGTAGGACATTACTAAAAAAAAGCCAATAATTCTATGAGGCAGCAATCCGAATTCAGCCACAGTTTATGTGCTACAGTTCTTCAACAAGACTAGGCCAACAAAGAAAAACACTTTCACTTTAATTGAATAATAATTTAATAATTCCTTTAAATTACTGAAACTTTTTTAAGCTTGTTTTGGGTGTGAAAGATCTAGGGCAAAATGGCAACTACCTGCTTTGCTGACTGCCACACAATCCTTTCTAATGCAACCAGCAGGGGTTGCCAAAGTCAAAGCTTTTAAAAACCTCCCCTGTAAACTTTGTACTACTGGATGTCTATGTGCAGCAGCTCCAGTGTTCACCTTTTGTCATAATTTTTGGATTAAGATTTAAAGTTGATCAAAATAAAACAGAGCAATATGCCTTTAATAGACTGTAAGAACGGGTTTACAGAGAATCCTGAGTGAAAAATAGTAGACAATGCAACCCATTGTCCACTGTCCTCCTTCCTATGAATGAAAGCCATTTTTTACAGCACAGTATCAGTTGCACCTGCTGGCTAACTGATGCTAACTGACATCTGCACAGGAGATAGTTGACAGGAACAGAGAGGTCAAAAAGTATTTTGTGTCATAAAACAAAGGAAATGTTAGTTAACAGCACACAAGGGCTCTTTTTTGCATGTGGCTATAGTAAATTGTAAATAGTGTCCAGTGTCCTGTGGCATAGTTAGAAAAATGAGGAAGGCTTTTCTTTAGAGAAAAGTACACAGTGGTTCAAACACAAATACCTGTACACCTGAAAACGGGCTGACCTTGAAAATGTGTGGGCCTTGAACTTCTCACAGCAGCCATTAATAATGTGAGACTGTCATAAAGAAATGCATTACAACAAAAGCTAGATAAATTTAGACAAATAAAAAAACAAAATCAAAAATAGGACAATAACATAAATACAAATAATAAAATGTATAAAACAAGTCAATCTTTTGGATTGCCCTACAGATCTTAACCTTTCCTACTGGTCCCTAGAATCACTCCTTGTTACGTGCAGCCCCAAGGTGTGTGTGTGTGTGTGTGTGGGGAGGGGGGGACTGAAACAGTTTTGTTAGACAACCCAGGAATTTAAAAAACATTCATCAGTAAATACAGTCCAACTTTCTGTGCACGTTTGCCTTATTATTTGGGGGAGGCTAAAGAAGTTTACCTGAAAAGATTTTAAAATGATGGAAACCTTCTTGATGACCACATCAAAGTTCAGTCTGATGGTTTGAGCAGGTATATGATGCAAATATTTACTGCACAGTTGCTGTATGTGGCACTCGTGTAAGTTTGTTCTCACACCATATCAGCGGTGACTGTGTGAAGTGGCACCATGCGATGAACCTCGAGTTGATCATAAACGGTTTTTAGATGGGAGTCAACCGCTCCTGGTAAATTTCCTCCCTGGTGGAACAAAAACACAGGAAATGAGCAATGGAATAAAGAACTGAAGTATTTTTTCCAGGAAATTCAGCCAGAGGAAATATCTCATCTTGGTTAACATCTGACACTGTGGAACAATGAGTACTTGTCATACTACAGCATTGCTGAATTAGCTATTATTCGTGAACTGTCACTGGATTATTTAAATTCAAAACCTAAAAAAGCATGATGATTCTCAGGCATCTGCTAAAGTTAAAAGAGTATCATTTTACGAACACACACACACACACACACACACACACACACACACACTTAGAATAAAAACAAGGCAGATCTGGAGATGTTATTTGTATTCATCCAGTGCCATCTGACTTTACTTTGTGGGAGGTTATGTAAATAACAGTGTTACTTGGGAAAAGGATCATCATTAAACAATAACTAGGGTGTATCCATTTGAGGAAGTACTAACCCGACTGAGTCTGTCTTCACATATTTGTATGTCAGTATACTGCACTTCTTGTTCTGTGTTTGTTAAACCTGCAAAGATACAAAGTCAGAGCTGAACATTCATATGATTCAAAGTGTTGAGCAAAAAAGATGATAGAAACGTCTAAAACTAGTATTTAAAATGAAAACTAGCAAACATTTTTAAAGAATAAGAACAAATAAGAAAGAATCTATAGAATAATGACAAAAGGTTTTCAAACACTCAACAGAGGTTGCTCATAACGCTGTTCTGACTATGCTAAACAAGATCGTACAGAACGTTAACTCCACAGCCTGAAAGAAATTATCTGTGTGTGTCCAAAAAATACCACACAGGCACAGGGAGAACAAGCAAACTCTACACAGAAAAGCCCCTGGTGAGCCAGGAACCCAGAACCTTCTTGCTGTGAGATGACAGTGCTAACCGCCGCACCACCATGATGCACCTTGTCCAAACTATTTTATGACCAAATACCTGTAAAAACATCAGCCTCATCTGTACGTTGTATTTGAACTAAGTAAAGATGCAAATGTATGTCTCTGTTGTTCCTCCTCTGAACATATATGTGATCAATCATGTGATAACTGGAGAGCTGCTGTTACACTTTGCTGTAGGTAAGAGTAGGTCACCTGGTGAGTGTATCATTTCATACAGTTCTCAAATGTAATTCAAAGTTTGATAAATATAGCCCCTGACCACCAAGAGAGTGGAGTGACATTTTCCCTGTTTTGTTTCGGTAAAGAAGTCCAGTGGTAAAATTACCCAGTAACTCAAAGGAAAACAGAAGGAAGTTGAACGTCTGCAAACATAAATATAATTTGTCATCTGATTTGTAGGGCTTGTTGTGTTGTGTGTCTTGCTTTGAGCAGCTTTGTACATGGAAAGCACCTAAGAAAACCAAATTCTACTTAAGGTCTACAATGGCCTTTCATCAACCCATTGGAATCATATTAAAGCAATTTATCTCTCATCTCCATTTACAGTCACAAAATGTGGAAAGTACCATCTATTCACTCATCTGGCCGTAGGGCTGAGTGCAGCAGCTTTTATGACACAAACAGATCCTGTCTGACATGACATGATGGCTGCTATGAAGACTATCTGTCTCATTTTGTTGCTCAGTGTTCTCAGTGGGATCATTCAAAATCATCTCTTTCATTCCACAGTAACGCTGCAGAGAACATTAAACATTATGATAGAGGAAATGCAGATGATGCAAAATCACTCACATTCCCACAACTAGAACACTCACAACTATTAATGCTCCTTAAAAGAAACATTTCCAATATTCCTCCTTAAAAGTAGATTACTCACACAAGAACCAATGTACTGTACATGTTGTATCTCTCACACAGTTTGTACACCACAGTATGATTATTTATGACTAGCTGAACATCAGAACTATTTAAAAAATCTTGGACAGTGTGTACATTTAACAGGATCAAAAATGGAATCAAACATTGAGATTAATAAACAGCTGAAGAAAATACCTGCCTTGTGTTTGTCTGGTTATCCTTTTGTTCTTGTCAAGACACTTCCACTTGATGAAAAAGGCAACAAGTGTAACAATCACAACAGACAGGATGGAGATTACAATTCCAACTGTATCTGTTAAACAAACAAAACAAAAACACTCAGTAGCAACAAACAGCCTTTAAGATATTACTGTTTAAAAATCGCTGCTAGAATTAGTCTTACGGTGTCTTTTGTGTCTGATGTCATCTGTGCTGTTTGTGTGGTTGTGTTCACACAATGTCTTAACAGTGACTGAAAGAGTTTTCTTCTCAGCAGGGCTGGCAGCTACACATCTATATGAAGAGTTGAAATCCTGCCTGTGTATAATGAGAGGAAGAGGGAGAGCAGAGCTGCTCTCGTTCAGTTTCTCCTCATCTTTGTACCACAACAGTGTAGTTTCTGCAGCTTGGTCCACAGCACACAGCAAGGTGCAGCTCTCAGTGCTCACACTAAGCCTCTTCACTGTAGGATCTGAGACAGGCTCTGGAGAGGAAATTGATGGGAGATTAAAAATGAGGGTTTCTGAAGCCAGACTTATCAAGCAAGACTGACTTTATTGTGGTGTGATCAGAGAGAGAGAAGCTCATTTTTATCTTCTGTTGTTCACAGAAATGTTTTTGCTGGTCCTTTCACATAGACTGTGAAGACCAACTACGTCTTCCTTCATGTATACCAGATATCATATGATTTGCATTAGTTTTACTACCAGAATTAGGCCAATTTAAAAGGTTCTCAGGAAAAGTCAGTGATGGCCGACATTGTTGATCCATCCAGGTAGAACAGACAACAGAAGCAACTGGGTTTACGAATGTTACTTGCTACAACGCGACATAGAATAAACCCACACACACAAAACCAGCTTCATGTTTGTGGTCCCCCACAGTAACTAATGTTTCCAATAAATGTCAGCTTCATCTCTGTGGTTGTACCTTTCATCCTCTCATTGAACGCTGCTGAGTACCAAATGAAAAGCTGTCACCCCAGGGTGCAGCCACAGAGAACCAGAGCTATAGACCAGCTGTTTCACATCAACACTTTGCTCTGTGTAGCAGTGGTGGAAATAAGAGGATCACCTTAATGCACCGCTTGTTGAATCTTCAAGTGCCTGGGCTAAACCATGCTAAACACTCTTATGAAAAACATGTCTCTGTTCCGGCTGTGTTCTGGCTGTGCCACGGCTCAGTCTGGGCTCTGTCACACTTTCAAGCTGTACGAGCTTGTAACCAGTAGCTCATTCAAATGTATAACAGATGCTTGTGGCTGTACTTGAATACGATACAAGCTTTTGTTGCTCCTAAATTTCTCTGTCTTCACTCATTTGAAATGTCAGTATAGCCCATCTCACAGCACAGCTGCTGTCATTCACCTGTACTGTTGTTCTGTTTGTCTGAAAGGTTGTGATGGTAAAATAATGATTTTATCTGCAGCAGTTTGGTCACGACTGCCGGCCAACATAGTAATTGTGACCTGTGATAAAATGTCATACTACATTTTCTGACAAACACTAGCTGCTACATTCTAACTTGTTCATTTCACAGTAAACTCGGGCCTAAGCCGAGCCTGTGTCTGAAATCACTCATTCAATCACTCATGTTTGAGTGATGACTGCATCACACATAAATAGCCATCATCTGTCTAACAGCAACAAACTGTTTACCTGTTAACGCTATCATACACATTATAATACACATTTTATCTCTTCGTTGAAGCAATGGGATGTCAATAAAAATATTCATATCCAGTACTTGTTCTCTTTTGTCATCGCACTTTGCCATAAAATGAAAATATTCTTATATCATTTCCCTAAATTCAATCAAACTGAAGTTTGAGAATGTAATTGTAACTGATTACATTTAGAGTCACCAATTATCCTAACCTGTATGCGGACTCTGGGAGGAAGCTGGGATACCTGGAGGAAAGCCACATAGACACAGGGGGAACATGCAAACAAACTTGGAACCCTCTTGCTCTGAGGCAACAGTGCTGACCACTGTACCACCATGCAGTGCCTTTTTATTGTTTCTTTATAATCCATTTTTCAAGTTATTGCAAACTGAGTAAGAAAAACTTAAATTACTTAAATTATAATTAATGAACTTTAACTTAGTTAAGAACATTTTCTAATCAATTATTTTACTTCGTCACCCTGTCAAGACACAATTCATCTGTAAATTAATGACAGCCCTCTTTAATTTGTGTAAGCAGTGCCCCACCTAAAAATGAAATCATACCCAGAGAGCAGCAGTAGGAGCTGATGTGTTAGTGGCAACCAGACCAGTCAGAGTTCAAATGAAACACATGAACAGTTAGATGGGATATGAAAGACAGACACATTCTACTTTCTGGCATCCACTGATAGAAAAAGAAAAGCTTTTACGAATGAATTTAGCTCATTCTATTTTAAGTTAGGATGGTGTTAGGACCACGTCGCCACAAACAGGGATCAGTTATACAGGCAGAAGAAAAGTGAACTCACCATGCACTGTGAGGTTATAAGATTTAGAGGAAATGGCATATATCCCTGAGTCAGCCCTCTGTAGTCCTGTGAGTGTAAAGAGTCCAGTGGTTCTGTTCCAGAGAAGTCTGTGCTTGTACTTATTATCCAGTATCTGGATCTTCCCCTCATTGACATTAGCAAGAATCTTTGGCCCAAGTGAAAGATATCCAGAGTCGATAGCAGGGACAGGCAGAGTGATGTTTCCTCCTTCAGTGCCTCTCAGAATCTTCACCTCCCCAGCGGCCGATGAGCTCCATACTGTGAAATACAGGATGATACAACAGTCAGCTCTGGATCAAAACCTCTGATGGAGGCCACAGTCATAACCTTAAGTTATGAACAGCATCACCAACAGCATCTGGACTAAGGGGATCCTGTCCTGTTTAACTTTATACAGAGCTATGCAATACACAATTCCACTTCAGCAATTCAAATTCAGTTCACCTCATGCTTGACATTCCATCTTGCAAATCAAACCCAGGGGCTGCTCTAGCCAAGGTCAATCTATTGAATTTATATGACAATATCCAGTAATAATTCTTCTTTTGATTATCCCGAGGATTAAACAGAAGTATTCACTGCTTTACAAATAATTCACTGTGTTAATTTAAACAGCTCAAAATTAAAAACACTTGGTGAAAGTACTCGCTGTACTCACATGTTCTTACTGCTGACGGATACACATTCTTGTGTGTGTGTTTTGTCTTTATTTGGAGACGACTGAGTGTGCACCAGCAAGCTATAAAAAACTTCTTGCTAGGTGTTCGGTAAAAATGAACTGCAAGTAAACCTATTATGAACATGCAGGATGCTTTGCCTCCAATATTTGCACATATATCTAATTTACATCTCTATTTGCCTACTGCCTGTGCCAGCTGCCAGCCTGTATTAAACCTGCTGCTGTGTTATCTGATCCTCATTCTGAACCAACAACATAAATCATCTCTTGATTGTCATTGGATACTTTGCCAGTCATACAACACAACAGATTTGCAGAGACAGAAGTTTAATGTTTTGGAAAGTAAGGACATACTACTATGGATGGCCAACCTCAGATAAGACAGACCAGGCACAGTAAAATCATATTTATCTCTTAAACAGGGCGCTGCTGCGTAGAGGAGGTTATTAAAGGTCACTGGTAATTTTGTATAATGGCTGGTAACTCAACACAGAGACAATGACTGCAACCTTCTGTGTTTACAAAGCAGCTCTGGACACAGGAACATATTTGAAGTCAATGACCTTCCTCCAGTTTAGAGGTGTCCATGTTTGGACACGTCATCCCACAACAAGCTGTGTACTGTAAACAGCTGTATTTTCAGTGATGATGATGGAAAAACCCTGTGCTGTTATTAGCTTGTTTACATTAAGGACAGCTCAGGGACAACTACAACTACAACTATTTTTCATTAATTATGAATGTATTTTAATGTCAAAACATTTATTTCACAATGTTCCAATACTGTATTCCCAAAATTTCTATTCTTTATGTCCTTTTTCATTTTACTTTTCTGTACAAATAACAGTCACTGAGCGTCATCTGGATCTGTTTCCTGCCTCAAATAACCACAGAGAATTTCCTGGTTACAGAAAAAGATAAACAAAGAAAAATCTGGGACTTTTTAAAAAAAAACAAAACAACGCAATTTCACTTTAACTTTCAGTTTTTGTATACTTTCAGATTTATTTTGTGTAGGTTTTCCCCCATGTAGACAGCATCTTTTCCTTTTCTGATACAGGGACTAGATGTCATGTTTACAGTTTTACTGTTGTTATAAGAAAGAAGACTCATGATAGATCAGAAATAACTCCAACATTAACTTTGGTGAGCCATAATGTCATTATGTCTCCAGACAGACACTCAGAAGATCTGAACAGATACACTGAAATGTTTTTGAGCTCAGCATATTTCAGAGAATAAGACTGAGTCTGAATAACAGACACCCAATAAGTGCCAGCAGCAGATCTTTTATAGAGAATATTTCCTCTCTCATCATTGTTATATTTTACATGTACTGTTTGTTTTAAAACCTGTGTTACATTGTCGATTGGAGTCTTGCCAGTGAGTATGAGCTACAATGCCTCTATAAAAATTTTCAGAACATTCATAACGTAAACGTAATGAGCAAATACATCAGTTATGGAGTTAATAACTTACCCATAAAAAAGAAAAGAACTCCTATCTGTGCTTCCATCACAGAGTTTAGATGGAGGCAGGCATCGTGTGTTCAGCAGCGTATTTCTCAGCGACTCAGCGGCTCGGAATCAGCAGCTCTGTGCCCGAAGCTTCCTCTGCGTAACAACGTCAATACCTGGACGAACAATTTCCATTCAAAATAAGAATAATAATATTTAACCCAACTATTAGTCTACTAGTCTTCACCGAGAGCCGAGCAGGGCAGAGCAGAGGGAGGAAAAGCAGAGCAGGGCGGAGCCGCAGGGTCGTGGAGGTGGTCATGGGCCAGGCGAAAACATTTGTGTAGATACTGGTTATGTGCAGGGTACAGAACTAACAAGACCTAAGTTTGGAGAAACGGTGTTAACAAACTTCTTACTGTCAATTTGGAAGATAAAATGGAGAGAGCAGCCACACATTATTCTACAGTCTACATACTTTATGCTCACTGTGTAGAATGAAGCAAAATATTAAATGAAATTATGGCCAGGGTCATCCTTCGTTTTAGTTATCACTGAGATGTGTCTGGAACCTGACTGGAGCGCCCCCGTGGTAAACTGAATTGAAGGGACATAGGTTCATGCCTGTATATTTCAGGTCCAATTCACTCTGCATGTCAGGACAAAGACCAAGCCATGAAGTCTAATGAAATCTCTGTAGAGGTCCATGGTAAAATTATGACAAAACACACATCAGTGAAACCAAATATGAAACCATTTCTAAAGCTGTAAGCATTTCCAGGAAGACAGTGACCTCAGAATTGTGAAAATTGTGATGTTTACAACCACCAAGACAGTTCCTGTCATGTCAAGCTCAGTGTCTTGCGTCTTGCATTAGCTCATGTTTAATGTTTTTTTCTTTGGTTGCAGTTTCTCCTGTGGTATTTTGGTGTCACTTACCTTACCTTCTCATTTCAGATTCTGCTTCCTGATTGTCTGCTCTGCCCTAATGTGTTGTAATCCATTGTGTCCCCTCTCCCAGTATATGTAGTGCTCCCTTCCCTCTGTGCCAGCTCTGTATTTCATCTTCTCCTTTCATCCTCTCGAAATAATGTAATCAAGACATTTCACTGTTAATCATCAGTTTTTTAGGTCTTCATTATAAAACACAAGGGAGACAACCATCACACTCCTACATTGGGCAGAATTGACTATTATTTTATAGTGAAAATAAATAATTAGTTTCCAACAGGTACTAACCCAGCCTGTTACAGCATAGAAGTAGCACAAAATGCTAAATAGCCAAAGGCAATCTGTAGTTATTAGCTTAATGTAGTATTTCCTGTACTACCACTGTAGTTACTGTTAAGAGTATTAAAGTTGTGCAACATTAAAGCATTCTCACTGCAGCATGATGTGTGTTCTTGGTTGAAAGCTGTCTGTTACTGAAAAGAAACCACACATTTTCCATGTCAGGTTTGACTGCAGAGTGAATGGGTAGATAAAAGAGAAGCTATAGTGTTGCTGTCCAGCCATGTAAGCCATCTCTACCACAGCTTGACATACACTGAGGTTGAAGCACATCAGAGACATCATCAACCACGGACAACTACTCGTAGCTCACTCTCATTTCTATGGAAACCATCCACAGAGAATGGTTTTCTGTCAGTTTCTCACGCTGAGCTTATTTTTAATTTTGATTCTCTTAACTGCACAGTAAGAATAAATGTGCTGTAGAATAATGTCTGGCTGTTCTCTCCATTTTATGCTCTGAAGATTGTTAACACCATTTCTCCAAACTTAAGTTTTGTTAGTACCGTATCCTGCAGATAACCAGTATCTACAGAAATAGTATAGATCTAGCCTATTTCCTTTACTATAAACTGTCCACTTGTTACTCCCTTATATCCCCATTTTCATGTTTTCTTCCACATCTAAATATCAGATCATAAAGTTTATTTATGACAAAAGATAAGTTCATTTCAGTTCTTCCAGTGTTTGTTTGTTTCATCTTCAGCCGCCCCTGGCCCATGGTAAGGGACCAAACAGTAAGGCAAAAAAGGTGTATACAAAGGAAAAATAGTGATTTTTTTTACAAAACTATTAAATTGGAAAAAATCAACTTTCCAAAATGCAAAATTAGGAAATCTAAAGAAAAACAATTTCTAAAAACTCAAACTCAAACTGAGGTCAACTAAACCAACAAACCCAACTGAACATAACTGAACACAACTGACCTAAAAAAAGGACACAAATGGAGGAACAAACACATACCTATATATCAAAAATGTACCTTAATGTCAACAGAGGTCTAAATCAAGAAACTGATTACAAAAACAAACTACCAAGAAACAAACAACATCAAAACTTAAAGTCCCAAATAAATGAATCAATCTGGATCCCAACAGGCTGACTCCCCTCTTGGCACCACCAGTTGGCCTCCTCCACTTCCTCTCTGACACAGTATGAGAGGCCCTCTTTATTGGGGGCACCTACCTTCTTGCCAGCTCCAGACAAACAGGTACAACAAAGAAACAGAATTAAAGCAAACAGAATTAAATGATAGACAGAATATTTGCCAAAATGTGTGCACACACTCAGACCAGCAACTGTCAAAACTCAATAAAGTGTGTGCTGTATGAAAACTACTGTTGTTACTTGAAGGAATGTCTGTGTGTTAACATGTGAAAAGAAAATACTAATACATGGTGTCCTGTGGTGTCCTGTGGTGTCCTGTGGTGTCCTGTGGTGCCGCCACCACACCCATGACCACCTCTGGCTCCACCCTGCTCTGTTCTTCTCCTCTCTACTCTGCTCACTATCGACAGCTCTCATCTAAGACTTCAAATACGTTGGACTGAATTTAGTTTTTCATCAAAACTTGAGAATTATTTTCTTTTTTATAGGTAAGTTATCAACTCACTAACTGATGTATTAGCTCACCATGTTTCTGATTGTTGAAGGCCATACTGGAGTAATCCTGAAATATTTCTGAATTTTGAGTGAAGCTGCTGGGTGACAGTACTGAAACTTTTATTAAATATTATTATTCTTATTTTGAATCGAAATAGTTATTGAAGTATTGACGTTGTTACGCAGAGGAAGCTTCGGGCACAGAGCTGCTGATTCCGAGTCGCTGAGAAATACGCTGCTGAACACACGATGCCTGCCTCCATCTAAACTCTGTGATGGAAGCACAGATAGGAGTTCTTTTCTTTTTTATGGGTAAGTTATTAACTCCATAACTGATGTATTTGCTCATTACGTTTACGTTATGAATGTTCTGAAAATTTTTATAGAGGCATTGTAGCTCATACTCACTGACAAGACTCCAATCGACAATGTAACACAGGTTTTAAAACAAACAGTACATGTAAAATATAACAATGATGAGAGAGGAAATATTCTCTATAAAAGATCTGCTGCTGGCACTTATTGGGTGTCTGTTATTCAGACTCAGTCTTATTCTCTGAAATATGCTGAGCTCAAAAACATTTCAGTGTATCTGTTCAGATCTTCTGAGTGTCTGTCTGGAGACATAATGACATTATGGCTCACCAAAGTTAATGTTGGAGTTATTTCTGATCTATCATGAGTCTTCTTTCTTATAACAACAGTAAAACTGAAAAGGAAAAGATGCTGTCTACATGAGAGGAGAAGTGAAAGAAGTAGTGAAATTGAAGTTTTTAAAAAAAGCCCTAGACTTTAAGACTCATGTCTAACAAGAGTATTTTTTATCCAGAAACAGGAAACTTCTGTCTCTGCAGATCTATTATGTTATATGACATGATTCATGTTACTCACACTTGGTGTGGTAACAGCATCTTGATGCATATTTTTAGGTTTCAAGTCTGTTTTCTTCCATGTTATATGTGAGCTACAGTACTGAAATAGTGGTCTGGGCTCCAAAAGACAGGCTACAGTAGATGGACTGAAGCTGCCACTCTGCTAACACGGTACCTTCTACTATGTAGCCTATGAAGACATATATTGAAAATCAAGAGCTTCACCTTGTTTGCCATATTGTTACTTTGGTTAGACCAGGCTTTCACAGGTTATAGGCATATGTGTAATTACAGTACTGAAATTATGCTCAAGTTCTATAGAAAATCAAGAGCTTCACCATATTTTCCACATTCCTTTAGCTAGACCAGGTTTTCACAATATATCAGACCCCACAAAATGTGCCTCTATATTCTGCTGTGAACTGATCATCATAAATCTGGAATACTTCCTTTACATAGTCACTGTCATGGAGTGCCAGAAACTTCTCCATCAGAGTCATGTTGCTCTCAAACAAAGCTGTACAACATGTTGTTTGACCAACAACATGTCAGAAGTCAGTGTTTATAGCTGTTCTGCACATCTGCACTTGCCATAGTGACAAACATACTGTCAAAATGAGTGACTCCTGGAAGGCATTCGTAGTGTTTTGTTCAGTTATAAAAATCCATCCTCGCACAGCTGGCCAATTGTGTACACCCTCAAGGTTATGACTGTGGCCTCCATCAGAGGTTTTGATCCAGAGCTGACTGTTGTATCATCCTGTATTTCACAGTATGGAGCTCATCGGCCGCTGGGGAGGTGAAGATCCTGAGAGGCACTGAAGGAGGAAACATCACTCTGCCTGTCCCTGCTATCGACTCTGGATATCTTTCACTTGGGCCAAAGATTCTTGCTAATGTCAATGAGGGGAAGATCCAGATACTGGATAATAAGTACAAGCACAGACTTCTCTGGAACAGAACCACTGGACTCTTTACACTCACAGGACTACAGAGGGCTGACTCAGGGATATATGCCATTTCCTCTAAATCTTATAACCTCACAGTGCATGGTGAGTTCACTTTTCTTCTGTTTGTGGCGACGTGGTCCTAACTCCATCCTAATCCCTAACGTGACCCTGGCAGTCCAAACATTACTCCATTATTTAGTCAGTGTCATTTTTTAATCTGATACACATCAGTGGATTTTCCAAAGTTATCATCATGATCCCACATGTTTCTACTAATAAAATGTTTGCAGAGTTTCCTTTAGCAAAATCAGCATTTTGAGGTTTTTTTAGCCTGAGCAGCAGAGATAATGGGGAACTGTTAAACTCATGAACACTCTCTAGAAGTAGGAGCCGATGTCAGTGTCAGAAACAGAGACTGGATGTCAGTGCAAACATTTATAAAACAGGTGTGTTATATAGTTATTGTTGATGCTCTCAGCTGGGTAATATACCTCTGAAGAACATCTGTTTTCCACTTACAGAGCTGGGAGTGTGCCACCTGAATAATTTCAGTGTCTAGATCATTGACTTTATTTTTTGTTAATTCCATTTCCTTACTCTGACTCAAATTAATTAACAGTCAAACTTAAAATAGAATGAGCTAAATTCATTCGTAAAAGCTTTTCTTTTTCAGTGGATGCCAGAAAGTAGACAACAACAGTACAGGTGAATGACAGCAGCTGTGCTGTGAGATGGGCTATACTGACATTTCAAATGAGTGAAGACAGAGAAATTTAGGAGCAACAAAAGCTTGTATCGTATTCAAGTACAGCCACAAGCATCTGTTATACATTTGAATGAGCTACTGGTTACAAGCTCGTACAGCTTGAAAGTGTGACAGAGCCCAGACTGAGCCGTGGCACAGCCAGAACACAGCCGGAACAGAGACATGTTTTTCATAAGAGTGTTTAGCATGGTTTAGCCCAGGCACTTGAAGATTCAACAAGCGGTGCATTAAGGTGATCCTCTTATTTCCACCACTGCTACACAGAGCAAAGTGTTGATGTGAAACAGCTGGTCTATAGCTCTGGTTCTCTGTGGCTGCACCCTGGGGTGACAGCTTTTCATTTGGTACTCAGCAGCGTTCAATGAGAGGATGAAAGGTACAACCACGGAGATGAAGCTGACATTTATTGGAAACATTAGTTACTGTGGGGGACCACAAACATGAAGCTGGTTTCGTGTGTGTGGGTTTATTCTATGTCGCGTTGTAGCAAGTAACATTCGTAAACCCAGTTGCTTCTGTTGTCTGTTCTACCTGGATGGATCAACAATGTCGGCCATCACTGACTTTTCCTGAGAACCTTTTAAATTGGCCTAATTCTGGTAGTAAAACTAATGCAAATCATATGATATCTGGTATACATGAAGGAAGACGTAGTTGGTCTTCACAGTCTATGTGAAAGGACCAGCAAAAACATTTCTGTGAACAACAGAAGATAAAAATGAGCTTCTCTCTCTCTGATCACACCACAATAAAGTCAGTCTTGCTTGATAAGTCTGGCTTCAGAAACCCTCATTTTTAATCTCCCATCAATTTCCTCTCCAGAGCCTGTCTCAGATCCTACAGTGAAGAGGCTTAGTGTGAGCACTGAGAGCTGCACCTTGCTGTGTGCTGTGGACCAAGCTGCAGAAACTACACTGTTGTGGTACAAAGATGAGGAGAAACTGAACGAGAGCAGCTCTGCTCTCCCTCTTCCTCTCATTATACACAGGCAGGATTTCAACTCTTCATATAGATGTGTAGCTGCCAGCCCTGCTGAGAAGAAAACTCTTTCAGTCACTGTTAAGACATTGTGTGAACACAACCACACAAACAGCACAGATGACATCAGACACAAAAGACACCGTAAGACTAATTCTAGCAGCGATTTTTAAACAGTAATATCTTAAAGGCTGTTTGTTGCTACTGAGTGTTTTTGTTTTGTTTGTTTAACAGATACAGTTGGAATTGTAATCTCCATCCTGTCTGTTGTGATTGTTACACTTGTTGCCTTTTTCATCAAGTGGAAGTGTCTTGACAAGAACAAAAGGATAACCAGACAAACACAAGGCAGGTATTTCTTCAGCTGTTTATTAATCTCAATGTTTGATTCCATTTTTGATCCTGTTAAATGTACACACTGTCCAAGATTTTTTAAATAGTTCTGATGTTCAGCTAGTCATAAATAATCATACTGTGGTGTACAAACTGTGTGAGAGATACAACATGTACAGTACATTGGTTCTTGTGTGAGTAATCCACTTTTAAGGAGGAATATTGGAAATGTTTCTTTTAAGGAGCGTTAATAGTTGTGAGTGTTCTTTGTTCTAGTTGTGGGAATGTGAGTGATTTTGCATCATCTGCATTTCCTCTATCATAATGTTTAATGTTCTCTGCAGCGTTACTGTGGAATGAAAGAGATGATTTTGAATGATCCCACTGAGAACACTGAGCAACAAAATGAGACAGATAGTCTTCATAGCAGCCATCATGTCATGTCAGACAGGATCTGTTTGTGTCATAAAAGCTGCTGCACTCAGCCCTACGGCCAGATGAGTGAATAGATGGTACTTTCCACATTTTGTGACTGTAAATGGAGATGAGAGATAAATTGCTTTAACACTGTAGCATATACAGATGTACAAGGCCAGACACACAAAACAATTATAGCCAACTACTTTTTTTTTTTAACCTTAAGTCTGTTCTCATAGTGTTTCTGCATACTTAGGCTGTGTTTTCTTGTGCCTCAGATATCACTATCACCTTATACTCCTGACATCAAGCTACGTCCAGCTCAGTTCATCTGCTACCAGTCTGGATTCAGCTCCAGTCTGCCTGACTTGTTCTGCCGCCACTGCCATTCCCAGCTTGGCTCTGCCAGTTCATCAGATTTCTGCCGTGCTCCATCGAAACCATTACTCAGCCCACTGCTCAGCCCAGAGCGTCCAGCTCTCACCCCTTCACCCAAACCCATTTCTATGTCAGCAATAAATGACCCTTTAAACTTCCATCTGCCTCCTGAGTTTTTGTTCTGCATTTTGGGCCCACGAGAGAAGTGACTGTAACATTCCATCAAAAATGTATTCAAGAGAGTCAGCAAAATGTTTCAGGCACCATTAGGCTTATATAAAGAATCGGTGGAGACAAATGATTGTGCAAGTTTTCCAGTCAGGTTCCTTTTAAACCATTGCAGAAGTAGAGGGGTATAATGATATGATGTAATTAAAAGAGCAATAACTGTAAAAAAAAAAAAATGTAGAAAACATGATGGAAATTCAGCATTTATGTTTATGTTTCTTTGGTGGATGGCAGTACAGCTTGTGGCAATCCTTGGTCACTGGTCTCACAAAGCTGGTTACCAACTGGATTAATTAACCCAGGGTTTATAAATCCAGCCACAAGTCCTTGCAAGAGAGGCAGGGTTCGAGACAAACAGCCAGTCATATGCAACATCACAATACAGTAACCACATAATAATAGTATGAAAGGTTTGAATGTATTTTATATTTATATTATATTGTATTATGTATTTTATATATATCTATAAGCCTTTCTGTGGGCACACAGCCACACACATACATGCACTAACTTTAATTCACTTCAGACTAGTTTAACCTTCCTGCCACTTCTACAGTCTCCACTCACTCAGATTTGGAGCCCAACACAATTCATAACCACTCATGGCTGCAGAGGGCGCTGTTGTTCAGCAAAGTTACATTCTGTTACTTTAAATAATGCCAGCTGTCACCACTGTGACTGACCTCACATTATGTACCCACCATCAAGCTAATGTAAACACACAATGTTGATGCAAGGAAGTTATTATCATGGTTTTTGTAATAAAAGACTGATGCAGAAAACCAGGAGCCACTGTCTCACTCACAGATTGTGAAGCAGTGTAAAGTGTGCCAACAAAACTGAGCAGTGGAGCTTCTTACTGGCAACTAAGGGCGCCATTTGTAGCTCAGCTTCCATTCAGGATATGTTACTTATTAACAGCATATTTAGCGGCTGAACAAGTCAGGCAGACTGGAGCTGAATCCAGACTGGTAGCAGACGAGAACGGAGCTGGACATAGCTTGATGTCAGGAGTATAAGGTAGAAGAAAGGTAGATGGCTGGAGCATTTACTGCACTGGTAAACAGAACGTTGTGGCAAAGACTGAGGGATGAGCTGACCACAGTTCATTTTGGCCTGCTGTGTCAACAGTCAACTTGACCAGTGATTATATGCAGCAATGCACATAGCAACCGGATCCCTTCCTCTCCATCAGTAACATTCAGCGTGCAAAATGGAGGAGAAAAGCTCTTGCTGCTAAATGCTGCAAGATAGCATCGTGTTTGTCAGTTAGGGACCAGATAAGATAGAAATACTACCCAAAATGTACACACACAACATACCACATGAACATGGCTAATTGTTTTGTGTGTCTGGGCTTGTACAATGTGTATATGCTATGATTGGTGTATTCTTAGTGAGTTTTTGAGGGTTCACCCCATAGCCATAGCATGAAAGTTAAGTATTCAGATAGCATGTGGGAATTTGTCTATTTGGAACAAAAACATAAAAAGACAGATGTGAAAAGATGCATCTTAGTCTTAACAATTACTTTGCTGTGACAGTGTGTGACTATGGTTGAGTCTGTCTCCTGTGTTCTTCTTGCTGGTATTTATGCACTTCAGCCATGAGACTAAAGAAGATCTAACTGATTAACAAAAAGTTGACTCATTTGAGTTGCCTTCAGCTATTGTCAGCTTTCAAAGCAATAAGCTTCAGGAGCAGCAGCAAGTGGTGCAGCTAGTGTTCTGCAGAATGAAAAAAAGAAGACTGCCCTACATTTTGTGCTGAGGTTTCTTACAAGATTCACTCTCTTGAAGGTAAAAGTTGTTGGGGCTCTATGCAGCTTAAAAGGAATAGAGCTGCAGAGACTGTTCAGGGCTGAAAAAACAGAGAAAAGATGAATGACAATAATGAGTGTGTGGACTTGTTGATATGTGTCTTCTTACATTATAGATTTAATTGTTCAATAACATGTTAACACACGTTTCTTTTCTCACGTAGTCTTGAGGGTTCTGTCAGCCTATTTATTTCCAAGTGAGCTTCATCTACATGTAAAAGTCAAATCAGCTGTGTTAATGTTAGCTGCCACCCCCAGACAGTTAACGACAGGACTGATGGTTTGGGAAAGTACCTCCTGTTGTTGATCAAACACAATGGCTGTAATCCTTGATAACATGCTGTAACTGACACTGTACACTAATAGAGTTCTGGTCAGTGAGTCAGTGTGTACATACACCAACTAAATTCAAGTCTGGGAGTCAAACAAAACAGCATCAACTCTACATAACCTTCAAAAAGGAAGAAGAAATATAAACACCACACACACACACACACACACATGTCAAAGAACTGCTTACAGGTATTTTCAACACCACCTGAAAGAAGCTTTTATTCTCTTACTACCCTTTCATTCCGCTTTGCTTTCATGCTTGTTTTGATCCGTGCCTTCTGTACCAGGCCAAAACAACCATGAGGAAAGCAGTTGGGTGTGGGCAAGTGTGGGCTTGCAGAGCAAAAAGACATGGAGGTGTAGAACTGAAATCAGAGAGCATTGATGGGAAGGACAAACCTCTCTGTTTCTAACAGCCAAGCTCAGCCTCTCTTCTCATATCAGTTGTTCTGTGGTCTCTTTAGTATGCAGTTAAACTGTCAAACCTGAACCAAACAGTGAAACTGTGGGCTGTAAAAGCCAAGCAGTGAGCTATAAGACACTCCAAGGCTTCATAGAGACATTTAAAACAGACATTTGATTTATTGTGTAAAAAATAATACTGTATTATATAAATAGATCATATAATACAAATATTGATTGAATTTTACATTTTGGTATTCCACTATTTCAATCTCACACATAACCAATAAATGTGACCACCATTACTCTGGATCATGTACTCACCACTGTCTGCCATATTTACAGATTTTACATTTTACTTTACATTAGCATGACATTTTATTTTCCTTTAAACTGTGCTCTGTAGGTCACATTTGGATTTAATGTTTTCCACAGTGGCTGTTTGGAGATTTGCAACACACATGGTTAAAAAGAAGAAGCTAAGTAACTAAGTAGCTACATACTAAATACAACAGTAAGTGAATGCATCACTGTTCATTTTCAGCATTGATGCGGTCACCTCAGTAGTATGTTCAGTCTCCATGATGGTGGCTACATAATGTAAGTAAGGTCAGTAACAGTGGTGACAGCTGGCATTATTTAAATCAACAGAATGTAACTTTGCTGAACAACAGCGCCCTCTGCAGCCATGAGTGGTTATGAATTGTGTTGCGCTCCAAGTCTGAGGGTTAAGCAGTTTTCATGTACAGAAAACAAAGACTAACAAACAAGTAAAAAAGTGGAAGGCAAAAGTAAAGTCACACAGCTTAAAAGCTATTTACCAGCGGCTGATGAAATTACCAGCTGACACACAGCTCGTACAAACACACACAATTTGTGAATGTGCTTGGGCACTTCAGATGCAGGGCTGTCTACCTGCTTCACAGAGAAAAGTCAGCCAAAAGTTTACGTAATCAAACAGTGTTGAGACTTTGCCTGACAAGTTAAGGTCTATGATGCGTTACTACAGTGTTACAGAGGAAGTGAAGGTTTTGCTCATACAGCATTTTGAGTTCAGTTTATTTGTATTTGGCCATGTTGCAGCTTATGTAAATGGAAGAGGTTGTACCTCTTCCTCCTTGTCTAAAAATGTATTGAGAAGAGTTTCCACTCAGTAGTGAATACTACATTAGTGATTTTTTTTCTCCTTTCTGCTCAGCGTGAGAGTCTCTACTGCATTTAACTGTCATCAACTGACATACTGACAACTTGCTACATAAAAAAAAAGCTTTCCAGCAAGTCTTATAAATCACTCTTTACATCACAGATGGACATATGTCAACCCCAAATGTCTGATCATCAGGCCGAAGTATCAGTGTTTTGTTTAGTATTTATTGCTGGTGCATCATGCTGCACTGACCAGTCACCACCTGTCAATCTCATGCTGTCCAAACCTGTATAAATGATATACATTATTTTATTCACTTGTTAGTGAGATCTCCATTCTAAAACAGCTGGACGACAACAACTGGAAGTATTTTTGTGACTGAAAACACACTTTCTACCTTTTTTTTTTTTTTTTAATTTCCACTGAAGACTTTGTGTTGCTCTCGTTTTGGATTTGATTTTGTACATAAGCTATGGAATGGTTATGGCTGTAGACATATTGAAGAGAAGTAGAAAAGAACTTTCACCCCTGAACTCAACAGAGACTGTTCATTCTTCTTTCCAGTGCACACATTCTATTAGTGATTAAGGATTAATACACAGAATTATACATTATTCTTAACCAGTTACAGTCACTGGATCAGTTACATTCCCAGACCATATTTAATAACTCTGATGACAAAGACAAGTTTGTTTAGGAAACTTTGGCATAAATTGAAATATTTTACAGTATTAAGAAGCTACAAGTCTCTCAACACATTTTACTGATGGTTTAAGTAAACTGGTAGTACAACATCCCCCTCTTGTGTCTCATGTCACTATGACATCCAAATTGAGTATCACTGACCTTGCGGTGTCCTCAAAGTTGTAATGATAAAGCAAAGGTGATGTAATATTAAACATGTAATAACAAAAATGCTGAATGTAATAATAAAGAAAAGCTGATGTAATAATAAGAGAAAGGAGGTTGAGTCACAAATTCATTGTGACTGTGAATGGACATTTCACCTGTGGGTTCCAACACTTCACTTTGGTAAGGAATTTAACATAAGTTTAACTTACTGATGGAAAGCATCCAAAACCTAGTCATACACTGATTTATGTACTCTACAAGAAACAAATGTGTTCTACAGCAACAAGTAGCATTCAACCTCCGCACACACACTGTTCCCAGCAGTGTCTTAGAGATAGAATCAACAGACATTGTGATTTTGATATTAAGGGTGACACCTGACAAAGAAGGGTTTAGTGTAATAAAATCTGCTTTTGTATTACTGTTTCTGATTCATTCAAAACACATCAAGCTCATGTTCTTATCAAAGCTTTGGTCAAATTCTTTGTTCACTTCATTGGCTTCAAGATTTAACTGATCATGAGCATCAGGTCTGCATATGATCATTACTCTACAGATCTTTCCTTCAGATTGAGCTCCTCGGAAAGGAATGGATCATTGGTAGAGAGGATGGTGATCATGTGTGAACTTGCTTCTGCTCCTTTGTTTCGCACCATGTCGATCACGTGTCCGGCTTTCTCTGCCCTGGGTTTGGCTCTGGCTGCCTCACGCTCAGCATCAGTTAGAACTCCACGTTCCAGGAGTTCATCCAGCAGTTTGTTCAGAACAGGATTAGACACTTGGTCGATGAAGTCTGGCCGAGCCTGTAGCAGCTTCTCCTCTGCTGAGGTGTTGCTCTCTATCCTTGGCTGCTTTTCATCTGGAGAAGGTGGGCCTGAAACAAGAATTTGATTCAACAATCAGCGGCCATATATCGACAGAGACCAGCTAGAAATGAGACGAATTTCAAAAAAACACAACTGGTGCACTTCCATGGTAAGGAGACACAGGCTGCTGTGCTAACATCCTTTGCTACACAGGCTATAGAGACATTGTGTCAGTCTGGCTTTAAATTTTTTCCAACTTTCCCAGCCTCTGTGGCACTTGCTTTACTTATGTTTTATCTGAAGCCTGTTATTATTCTTATCTGGAGTACTTGTCATTCACTCTATATAAACACTATACTATATACCCAAAAATATACTACAAAATTACAACAACCCCAAAAATGTAAATTAAAAGAGAGTTGTCTCAAAGAAGATGTTGAGAAAAGGTCACACATCCATCAAAAAATACAGTGGCTTCACAAGTTATTCAGAGACATTTGTGTTATAGATTTAATGTAAAATAAACTACAATTTACATAGACTACACAACAGTAACAATACATGAATACATGCATCTAAAAAATGTATTCATGTACATCATGTGTCTATATGTGTCGCTATTCTCACCACATTTGAAGAGTACGGTCTAGACCTGCTCTACATGAAAAGTGCTTTGAGATGACTTTTGTTGTGATTCTGCGCTATATGAATAAAACTGAATTGAATTGGAAAAAGTATGCATCACTATTTAAAAATCTCTGCTATACACTCAGTGTTTCTGTCTTTACCAGCCAGATGAAGAACATGCTTCCAGACTTCTATCTGTCTTTGGTCTTTCATCATCACGGTCATTTGTTTTATGCTTTTTGTCAGGATGATCTCAAACGTTGCATGGTAATTTGGTCCATAACCTCCAAAAAACAGGGCACGCTGAAATGAAATTAGGTGATGTTTTAAAAATGTTTAAAATGATTGTACCTGTATTATGTATAATGCTCATATTCATCGTCTGCGGAAGTTGTGTCTGATACTCACCTCAGGCTGTATATGATAGTCCCCTGGGTCACTGTGGACGCTGTAATTTTGAAATTTGTGGAGGTGACACAACGATGGGGCCTCTATGAACTCAGAATCATCATGTTGTGCTTTTACCTTAAGTGATATCAGAACATTTTGTTTTGAGTTTTACAACTTCCAATAATCTAATTCAAAAAGAAGTAAATCTGTTCAGTTTCACATGCCTCTTATCCAGTGCTTTTACGGTGATGACACGTAGACTAAAGATGCATTTCTATGAGTATTTAAGCGTATTGATGGCCACTATAACTTAAGGCTCTACCTCATTCACAGGCACGTTGCTTGCCAGCAGAATGAAATTGATGATGACGATGCCTCTGAATCTTGGTCGCAGGAACACAAGGATACGTCCATTTATTGGTTTGGTCAAGAAGTTCTTAAACCTCTTGATGATGTCCCATACAATGCCAAAGCAGAGAGGTGAGGGATGTCCACGACCACGTGGTTTCCGTTATCTCCAGTGGTTGTATGACGCTCATGCCATCGTCGGTGATGTGGACAACAGAGAGGCTTTCAGCGACCAGTGCTGTGAATATACAGTAGAATCTAGCATTAGCCACGTAACAGTTTCATGTTATTTCCATGTCAAAACACTATGCCAGAATTAAGGTGAAGACAAAAAAGAAAGTTCTATTTTAGGTTGGTTTGATGGGTGATTCCAAGGCACAGCAGTATTCTTACCAGGTTCTGGTTCACAGTGTGGAGAGGTACAGCTTAGAGATAGACTCCTGAGGACAACTGATTCTGAACAATGGTCCTCCAGGTACCTTGTTAGCGGTTGGAGGAGCATGTCATCCCAGATCAAACACTTGTACGTGACCTCCCCTTCATGAGTCACATTGAACACCAGCCCAGTAAAAGAACAATGGAACAGACCTGAACCAGGGAACTTGAACCTGTACAAAACACAGTGATTTAAAGGAAAATACGGATTTATTACAATGTGGATCTTTTTTATTCATTCGTTGCGATTAATTAGAACACTATTCTCACTGTGGTAGAATTTAGTGAAATGCATATAAATATTTCCTGAATCACTGTATAATTGGCCTAAAATAATTGTAATAACTCATGGGGATCACCGCAACCTTTGATGCGAGACTATTTAGTTAAGAGGATTGTAGTGTGTTGGTGTTTAAGATAAGCAAACAACTGTTCCTACTGAAATGTGTTACCTGGGTGTTTTGTTCAAAACCTGTCACACAATTTAAGTAAGACAATTTACCATTTAACAGTGGGAAAAAGTTAGTGACAAAGAGTTGGATCTTTCACTTTGCAGTCCCTCATCATCACTGCTTTGCTTAAGGACATAAATCTAGGCAAGAAGAGTCTTGGTCAGTGAGGTAACTGAGAACCCAGCGGTCACTCTCACAGAGCTTCAGGAGTCCTTTCTGAAGCCTCAGAAACAGGAGAACCTGCCTAAAGGATGACCATCTCAATCAATCAGGCCTTTATGGTAGAGTGTTTAGATGAAAGCCACTTTGAGTAAAAGGCATGTGAAAGTGCAGTTAAAGTTTGCCAGATGACATTTAAACAATTCTGAGAGTATGAGTAACAAAGATTCTGATCTGATGAGAATAAATTAAACCCTCAGGGCAGAACTCCAAGCAATATACCTGGTGATCACCTTGCTGAAACTTTTCCTATGGTGAGGAATGGTGGTGCAGCGTCACGCTGTAGGAGTGCTTCTTAGTGGTAGGGACAGGTCTGGTCAGAGCTAAGGGAAGGTTGAATGCAGCCAAATTCAGAGAGAAAGAAGCCTGCTCCACGGTGCACATGACCTGAAACTGCTGGAGTGGCCTTAAGACAAGTCTTTGACTGTCCTTGAGTTTATTAGGACTGTCTATTGACTTCGATCAATGTTCTTCCTCTGTATGTTTTTGGGGTGAAAAAACAAACTAATATGTGTCATAGTTGTGTTTCATCAATCTAGCAAACCTCAGTGTTTTTAATGTGCAAACCTCATGTTAAGTTTCCTTGATACATAATAGATCATGTTGCATTTGCATACTTGCTATGAGGAGGCCGCTATAAAGGAGATGTGACATTTTCTAATAGAAGCTCCTTCATGGATCCTTTGGAGGATTTGTAAACTAAGTTAAAATCCATTTGACTTTCATCAAGTCACACCCCATTTTTTATACCATTTATGACCAGAATGTTTTTTAAGCAGTAGCCATTCACTGTATTTACATTTTGTAATTACTTCTGTTAATATCATTTCGACTATTAGTGGCAATGTCCTCTATTCTCGCACTGGATTGAATTTACCTATCTACGCATTGGGATTCCCAGGAAACAACATTTTAAAGTTTTTAACCACTTAACCTACACATGGGGACAGATTTGTTGGTATCCTGACAGCATTCTGAAGCAATGCTTCATTCCTCCTGAAAAGTGATTCAGTTAAAAGTAACGGTCTCATATAT
>NW_026116567.1:0-27216 GCF_001640805.2 Lates calcarifer
GAACAATTTCCATTCAAAATAAGAATAATAATATTTAACCCAACTATTAGTCTACTAGTCTTCACCGAGAGCCGAGCAGGGCAGAGCAGAGGAAAAGCAGAGCAGGGCGGGCCGCAGGGGTCGTGGAGGTGGTCATGGGCCAGGCGAAAACATTTGTGTAGATACTGGTTATGTGCAGGGTACAGAACTAACAAGACCTAAGTTTGGAGAAACGGTGTTAACAAACTTCTTACTGTCAATTTGGAAGATAAAATGGAGAGAGCAGCAGCCACACATTATTCTACAGTCTACATACTTTATGCTCACTGTGTAGAATGAAGCAAAATATTAAATGAATTATGGCCAGGGTCATCCTTCGTTTTAGTTATCACTGAGATGTGTCTGGAACCTGACTGAGCGCCCCCCGTGGTAAACTGAATTGAAGGGACATAGGTTCATGCTGTAATTTCAGGTCCAATTCACTCTGCATGTCAGGACAAAGACCAAGCCATGAAGTCTAATGAAATCTCTGTAGAGGTCCATGGTAAAATTATGACAAAACACACATCAGTGAAACCAAATATGAAACCATTTCTAAAGCTGTAAGCATTTCCAGGACAGTGACCTCAGAATTGTGAAAATTGTGATGTTTACAACCACCAAGACAGTTCCTGTCATGTCAAGCTCAGTGTCTTGCGTCTTGCATTAGCTCATGTTTAATGTTTTTTCTTTGGTTGCAGTTTCCTGTGGTATTTTTGGTGTCACTTACCTTACCTTCTCATTTCAGATTCTGCTTCCTGATTGTCTGCTCTGCCCTAATGTGTTGTAATCCATTGTGTCCCCTCTCCAGTATATGTAGTGCTCCCTTCCCTCTGTGCCAGCTCTGTATTTCATCTTCTCCTTTCATCCTCTCGAAATAATGTAATCAAGACATTTCACTGTTAATCATCAGTTTTTTAGGTCTTCATTATAAAACACAAGGAGACAACCATCACACTCCTACATTGGGCAGAATTGACTATTATTTTATAGTGAAAATAAATAATTAGTTTCCAACAGGTACTAACCAGCCTGTTACAGCATAGAAGTAGCACAAAATGCTAAATAGCCAAAAGGCAATCTGTAGTTATTAGCTTAATGTAGTATTTCCTGTACTACCACTGTAGTTACTGTTAAGAGTATTAAAGTTGTGCAACATTAAAGCATTCTCACTGCAGCATGAGGTGTGTTCTTTTGAAAGCTGTCTGTTACTGAAAAAGAAACCACACATTTTCCATGTCAGGTTTGACTGCAGAGTGAATGGGTAGATAAAGAGAAGCTATAGTGTTGCTGTCCAGCCATGTAAGCCATCTCTACCACAGCTTGACATACACTGAGGTTGAAGCACATCAGAGACATCATCAACCACGGACAACTACTCGTAGCTCACTCTCATTTCTATGGAAACCATCCACAGAGAATGGTTTCTGTCAGTTTCTCACGCTGAGCTTATTTTTAATTTTTTTAACTGCACAGTAAGAAAAATGTGCTGTAGAATAATGTCTGGCCTCTCCATTTATGCTCTGAAGATTGTTAACACCATTTCTCCAAACTTAAGTTTTGTTAGTACCGTTATCCTGCAGATAACCAGTATCTACAGAAATAGTATAGATCTAGCCTATTTCCTTTACTATAAACTGTCCACTTGTTACTCCCTTATATCCCCATTTTCATGTTTCTTCCACATCTAAATATCAGATCATAAAGTTTATTTATGACAAAAGATAAGTTCATTTCAGTTCTTCCAGTGTTTGTTTGTTTCATCTTCAGCCGCCCCTGGCCCATGGTAAGGGACCAAACAGTAAGGCAAAAAAGGTGTATACAAAGGAAAAATAGTGATTTTTTTTTACAAAACTATTAAATTGGAAAAATCAACTTTCCAAAATGCAAAATTAGGAAATCTAAAGAAAAACAATTTCTAAAAACTCAAACTCAAACTGAGGTCAACTAAACCAACAAACCCAACTGAACATAACTGAACACAACTGACCTAAAAAAAGGACACAAATGGAGGAACAAACACATACCTATATATCAAAAATGTACCTTAATGTCAACAGAGGTCTAAATCAAGAAACTGGATTACAAAAACAAACTACCAAGAAACAAACAACATCAAAACTTAAAGTCCCAAATAAATGAATCAATCTGGATCCCAACAGGCTGACTCCCCTCTTGGCACCACCAGTTGGCCTCCTCCACTTCCTCTCTGACACAGTATGAGAGGCCCTCTTTATTGGGGGGCACCTACCTTCTTGCCAGCTCCAGACAAACAGGTACAACAAAGAAACAGAATTAAAGCAAACAGAATTAAATGATAGACAGAATATTTGCCAAAATGTGTGCACACACTCAGACCAGCAACTGTCAAAACTCAATAAAGTGTGTGCTGTATGAAAACTACTGTTGTTACTTGAAGGAATGTCTGTGTGTTAACATGTGAAAAGAAAATACTAATACATGGTGTCCTGTGGTGTCCTGTGGTGTCCTGTGGTGTCCTGTGGTGCCGCCACCACACCCATGACCACCTCTGGCTCCACCCTGCTCTGTTCTTCTCCTCTCTACTCTGCTCACTATCGACAGCTCTCATCTAAGACTTCAAATACGTTGGACTGAATTTAGTTTTTTCATCAAAACTTGAGAATTATTTTCTTTTTTATAGGTAAGTTATCAACTCACTAACTGATGTATTAGCTCACCATGTTTCTGATTGTTGAAGGCCATACTGGAGTAATCCTGAAATATTTCTGAATTTTGAGTGAAGCTGCTGGGTGACAGTACTGAAACTTTTATTAAATATTATTATTCTTATTTTGAATCGAAATAGTTATTGAAGTATTGACGTTGTTACGCAGAGGAAGCTTCGGGCACAGAGCTGCTGATTCCGAGTCGGCTGAGAAATACGCTGCTGAACACACGATGCCTGCCTCCATCTAAACTCTGTGATGGAAGCACAGATAGGAGTTCTTTTCTTTTTTATGGGTAAGTTATTAACTCCATAACTGATGTATTTGCTCATTACGTTTACGTTATGAATGTTCTGAAAATTTTTATAGAGGCATTGTAGCTCATACTCACTGACAAGACTCCAATCGACAATGTAACACAGGTTTTAAAACAAACAGTACATGTAAAATATAACAATGATGAGAGAGGAAATATTCTCTATAAAAGATCTGCTGCTGGCACTTATTGGGTGTCTGTTATTCAGACTCAGTCTTATTCTCTGAAATATGCTGAGCTCAAAAACATTTCAGTGTATCTGTTCAGATCTTCTGAGTGTCTGTCTGGAGACATAATGACATTATGGCTCACCAAAGTTAATGTTGGAGTTATTTCTGATCTATCATGAGTCTTCTTTCTTATAACAACAGTAAAACTGAAAAGGAAAAGATGCTGTCTACATGAGAGGAGAAGTGAAAGAAGTAGTGAAATTGAAGTTTTTAAAAAAAGCCCTAGACTTTAAGACTCATGTCTAACAAGAGTATTTTTTATCCAGAAACAGGAAACTTCTGTCTCTGCAGATCTATTATGTTATATGACATGATTCATGTTACTCACACTTGGTGTGGTAACAGCATCTTGATGCATATTTTTAGGTTTCAAGTCTGTTTTCTTCCATGTTATATGTGAGCTACAGTACTGAAATAGTGGTCTGGGCTCCAAAAGACAGGCTACAGTAGATGGACTGAAGCTGCCACTCTGCTAACACGGTACCTTCTACTATGTAGCCTATGAAGACATATATTGAAAATCAAGAGCTTCACCTTGTTTGCCATATTGTTACTTTGGTTAGACCAGGCTTTCACAGGTTATAGGCATATGTGTAATTACAGTACTGAAATTATGCTCAAGTTCTATAGAAAATCAAGAGCTTCACCATATTTTCCACATTCCTTTAGCTAGACCAGGTTTTCACAATATATCAGACCCCACAAAATGTGCCTCTATATTCTGCTGTGAACTGATCATCATAAATCTGGAATACTTCCTTTACATAGTCACTGTCATGGAGTGCCAGAAACTTCTCCATCAGAGTCATGTTGCTCTCAAACAAAGCTGTACAACATGTTGTTTGACCAACAACATGTCAGAAGTCAGTGTTTATAGCTGTTCTGCACATCTGCACTTGCCATAGTGACAAACATACTGTCAAAATGAGTGACTCCTGGAAGGCATTCGTAGTGTTTTGTTCAGTTATAAAAATCCATCCTCGCACAGCTGGCCAATTGTGTACACCCTCAAGGTTATGACTGTGGCCTCCATCAGAGGTTTTGATCCAGAGCTGACTGTTGTATCATCCTGTATTTCACAGTATGGAGCTCATCGGCCGCTGGGGAGGTGAAGATCCTGAGAGGCACTGAAGGAGGAAACATCACTCTGCCTGTCCCTGCTATCGACTCTGGATATCTTTCACTTGGGCCAAAGATTCTTGCTAATGTCAATGAGGGGAAGATCCAGATACTGGATAATAAGTACAAGCACAGACTTCTCTGGAACAGAACCACTGGACTCTTTACACTCACAGGACTACAGAGGGCTGACTCAGGGATATATGCCATTTCCTCTAAATCTTATAACCTCACAGTGCATGGTGAGTTCACTTTTTCTTCTGTTTGTGGCGACGTGGTCCTAACTCCATCCTAATCCCTAACGTGACCCTGGCAGTCCAAACATTACTCCATTATTTAGTCAGTGTCATTTTTTAATCTGATACACATCAGTGGATTTTCCAAAGTTATCATCATGATCCCACATGTTTCTACTAATAAAATGTTTGCAGAGTTTCCTTTAGCAAAATCAGCATTTTGAGGTTTTTTTAGCCTGAGCAGCAGAGATAATGGGGAACTGTTAAACTCATGAACACTCTCTAGAAGTAGGAGCCGATGTCAGTGTCAGAAACAGAGACTGGATGTCAGTGCAAACATTTATAAAACAGGTGTGTTATATAGTTATTGTTGATGCTCTCAGCTGGGTAATATACCTCTGAAGAACATCTGTTTTCCACTTACAGAGCTGGGAGTGTGCCACCTGAATAATTTCAGTGTCTAGATCATTGACTTTATTTTTTGTTAATTCCATTTCCTTACTCTGACTCAAATTAATTAACAGTCAAACTTAAAATAGAATGAGCTAAATTCATTCGTAAAAGCTTTTCTTTTTCAGTGGATGCCAGAAAGTAGACAACAACAGTACAGGTGAATGACAGCAGCTGTGCTGTGAGATGGGCTATACTGACATTTCAAATGAGTGAAGACAGAGAAATTTAGGAGCAACAAAAGCTTGTATCGTATTCAAGTACAGCCACAAGCATCTGTTATACATTTGAATGAGCTACTGGTTACAAGCTCGTACAGCTTGAAAGTGTGACAGAGCCCAGACTGAGCCGTGGCACAGCCAGAACACAGCCGGAACAGAGACATGTTTTTCATAAGAGTGTTTAGCATGGTTTAGCCCAGGCACTTGAAGATTCAACAAGCGGTGCATTAAGGTGATCCTCTTATTTCCACCACTGCTACACAGAGCAAAGTGTTGATGTGAAACAGCTGGTCTATAGCTCTGGTTCTCTGTGGCTGCACCCTGGGGTGACAGCTTTTCATTTGGTACTCAGCAGCGTTCAATGAGAGGATGAAAGGTACAACCACGGAGATGAAGCTGACATTTATTGGAAACATTAGTTACTGTGGGGGGACCACAAACATGAAGCTGGTTTCGTGTGTGTGGGTTTATTCTATGTCGCGTTGTAGCAAGTAACATTCGTAAACCCAGTTGCTTCTGTTGTCTGTTCTACCTGGATGGATCAACAATGTCGGCCATCACTGACTTTTCCTGAGAACCTTTTAAATTGGCCTAATTCTGGTAGTAAAACTAATGCAAATCATATGATATCTGGTATACATGAAGGAAGACGTAGTTGGTCTTCACAGTCTATGTGAAAGGACCAGCAAAAACATTTCTGTGAACAACAGAAGATAAAAATGAGCTTCTCTCTCTCTGATCACACCACAATAAAGTCAGTCTTGCTTGATAAGTCTGGCTTCAGAAACCCTCATTTTTAATCTCCCATCAATTTCCTCTCCAGAGCCTGTCTCAGATCCTACAGTGAAGAGGCTTAGTGTGAGCACTGAGAGCTGCACCTTGCTGTGTGCTGTGGACCAAGCTGCAGAAACTACACTGTTGTGGTACAAAGATGAGGAGAAACTGAACGAGAGCAGCTCTGCTCTCCCTCTTCCTCTCATTATACACAGGCAGGATTTCAACTCTTCATATAGATGTGTAGCTGCCAGCCCTGCTGAGAAGAAAACTCTTTCAGTCACTGTTAAGACATTGTGTGAACACAACCACACAAACAGCACAGATGACATCAGACACAAAAGACACCGTAAGACTAATTCTAGCAGCGATTTTTAAACAGTAATATCTTAAAGGCTGTTTGTTGCTACTGAGTGTTTTTGTTTTGTTTGTTTAACAGATACAGTTGGAATTGTAATCTCCATCCTGTCTGTTGTGATTGTTACACTTGTTGCCTTTTTCATCAAGTGGAAGTGTCTTGACAAGAACAAAAGGATAACCAGACAAACACAAGGCAGGTATTTTCTTCAGCTGTTTATTAATCTCAATGTTTGATTCCATTTTTGATCCTGTTAAATGTACACACTGTCCAAGATTTTTTAAATAGTTCTGATGTTCAGCTAGTCATAAATAATCATACTGTGGTGTACAAACTGTGTGAGAGATACAACATGTACAGTACATTGGTTCTTGTGTGAGTAATCCACTTTTAAGGAGGAATATTGGAAATGTTTCTTTTAAGGAGCGTTAATAGTTGTGAGTGTTCTTTGTTCTAGTTGTGGGAATGTGAGTGATTTTGCATCATCTGCATTTCCTCTATCATAATGTTTAATGTTCTCTGCAGCGTTACTGTGGAATGAAAGAGATGATTTTGAATGATCCCACTGAGAACACTGAGCAACAAAATGAGACAGATAGTCTTCATAGCAGCCATCATGTCATGTCAGACAGGATCTGTTTGTGTCATAAAAGCTGCTGCACTCAGCCCTACGGCCAGATGAGTGAATAGATGGTACTTTCCACATTTTGTGACTGTAAATGGAGATGAGAGATAAATTGCTTTAACACTGTAGCATATACAGATGTACAAGGCCAGACACACAAAACAATTATAGCCAACTACTTTTTTTTTTTAACCTTAAGTCTGTTCTCATAGTGTTTCTGCATACTTAGGCTGTGTTTTCTTGTGCCTCAGATATCACTATCACCTTATACTCCTGACATCAAGCTACGTCCAGCTCAGTTCATCTGCTACCAGTCTGGATTCAGCTCCAGTCTGCCTGACTTGTTCTGCCGCCACTGCCATTCCCAGCTTGGCTCTGCCAGTTCATCAGATTTCTGCCGTGCTCCATCGAAACCATTACTCAGCCCACTGCTCAGCCCAGAGCGTCCAGCTCTCACCCCTTCACCCAAACCCATTTCTATGTCAGCAATAAATGACCCTTTAAACTTCCATCTGCCTCCTGAGTTTTTGTTCTGCATTTTGGGCCCACGAGAGAAGTGACTGTAACATTCCATCAAAAATGTATTCAAGAGAGTCAGCAAAATGTTTCAGGCACCATTAGGCTTATATAAAGAATCGGTGGAGACAAATGATTGTGCAAGTTTTCCAGTCAGGTTCCTTTAAACCATTGCAGAAGTAGAGGGTATAATGATATGATGTAATTAAAAGAGCAATAACTGTAAAAAAAAAAAAATGTAGAAAACATGATGGAAATTCAGCATTTATGTTTATGTTTCTTTGGTGGATGGCAGTACAGCTTGTGGCAATCCTTGGTCACTGGTCTCACAAAGCTGGTTACCAACTGGATTAATTAACCCAGGGTTTATAAATCCAGCCACAAGTCCTTGCAAGAGAGGCAGGGTTCGAGACAAACAGCCAGTCATATGCAACATCACAATACAGTAACCACATAATAATAGTATGAAAGGTTTTGAATGTATTTTATATTTATATTATATTGTATTATGTATTTTATATATATCTATAAGCCTTTCTGTGGGCACACAGCCACACACATACATGCACTAACTTTAATTCACTTCAGACTAGTTTAACCTTCCTGCCACTTCTACAGTCTCCACTCACTCAGATTTGGAGCCCAACACAATTCATAACCACTCATGGCTGCAGAGGGCGCTGTTGTTCAGCAAAGTTACATTCTGTTACTTTAAATAATGCCAGCTGTCACCACTGTGACTGACCTCACATTATGTACCCACCATCAAGCTAATGTAAACACACAATGTTGATGCAAGGAAGTTATTATCATGGTTTTTGTAATAAAAGACTGATGCAGAAAACCAGGAGCCACTGTCTCACTCACAGATTGTGAAGCAGTGTAAAGTGTGCCAACAAAACTGAGCAGTGGAGCTTCTTACTGGCAACTAAGGGCGCCATTTGTAGCTCAGCTTCCATTCAGGATATGTTACTTATTAACAGCATATTTAGCGGCTGAACAAGTCAGGCAGACTGGAGCTGAATCCAGACTGGTAGCAGACGAGAACGGAGCTGGACATAGCTTGATGTCAGGAGTATAAGGTAGAAGAAAGGTAGATGGCTGGAGCATTTACTGCACTGGTAAACAGAACGTTGTGGCAAAGACTGAGGGGATGAGCTGACCACAGGTTCATTTTGGCCTGCTGTGTCAACAGTCAACTTGACCAGTGATTATATGCAGCAATGCACATAGCAACCGGATCCCTTCCTCTCCATCAGTAACATTCAGCGTGCAAAATGGAGGAGAAAAGCTCTTGCTGCTAAATGCTGCAAGATAAGCATCGTGTTTGTCAGTTAGGGACCAGATAAGATAGAAATACTACCCAAAATGTACACACACAACATACCACATGAACATGGCTAATTGTTTTGTGTGTCTGGGCTTGTACATGTGTATATGCTATGATTGGTGTATTCTTAGTGAGTTTTTGAGGGTTCACCCATAGCCATAGCATGAAAGTTAAGTATTCAGATAGCATGTGGGAATTTGTCTATTTTGGAACAAAAACATAAAAAGACAGATGTGAAAAGATGCATCTTAGTCTTAACAATTACTTTGCTGTGACAGTGTGTGACTATGGTTGAGTCTGTCTCCTGTGTTCTTCTTGCTGGTATTTATGCACTTCAGCCATGAGACTAAAGAAGATCTAACTGATTAACAAAAAGTTGACTCATTTGAGTTGCCTTCAGCTATTGTCAGACTTTCAAAGCAATAAGCTTCAGGAGCAGCAGCAAGTGGTGCAGCTAGTGTTCTGCAGAATGAAAAAAAGAAGACTGCCCTACATTTTGTCGCTGAGGTTTCTTACAAGATTCACTCTCTTGAAGGTAAAAGTTGTTGGGGCTCTATGCAGCTTAAAAGGAATAGAGCTGCAGAGACTGTTCAGGGCTGAAAAAACAGAGAAAAGATGAATGACAATAATGAGTGTGTGGACTTGTTGATATGTGTCTTCTTACATTATAGATTTAATTGTTCAATAACATGTTAACACACGTTTCTTTTCTCACGTAGTCTTGAGGGTTCTGTCAGCCTATTTATTTCCAAGTGAGCTTCATCTACATGTAAAAGTCAAATCAGCTGTGTTAATGTTAGCTGCCACCCCCAGACAGTTAACGACAGGACTGATGGTTTGGGAAAGTACCTCCTGTTGTTGATCAAACACAATGGCTGTAATCCTTGATAACATGCTGTAACTGACACTGTACACTAATAGAGTTCTGGTCAGTGAGTCAGTGTGTACATACACCAACTAAATTCAAGTCTGGGAGTCAAACAAAACAGCATCAACTCTACATAACCTTCAAAAAGGAAGAAGAAATATAAACACACACACACACACACACACACACATGTCAAAGAACTGCTTACAGGTATTTTCAACACCACCTGAAAGAAGCTTTTATTCTCTTACTACCCTTTCATTCCGCTTTGCTTTCATGCTTGTTTTGATCCGTGCCTTCTGTACCAGGCCAAAACAACTATGAGGAAAGCAGTTGGGTGTGGGCAAGTGTGGGCTTGCAGAGCAAAAAGACATGGAGGTGTAGAACTGAAATCAGAGAGCATTGATGGGAAGGACAAACCCTCTCTGTTTCTAACAGCCAAGCTCAGCCTCTCTTCTCATATCAGTTGTTCTGTGGTCTCTTTAGTATGCAGTTAAACTGTCAAAACCTGAACCAAACAGTGAAACTGTGGGCTGTAAAAGCCAAGCAGTGAGCTATAAGACACTCCAAGGCTTCATAGAGACATTTAAAACAGACATTTGATTTATTGTGTAAAAAATAATACTGTATTATATAAATAGATCATATAATACAAATATTGATTGAATTTTACATTTTGGTATTCCACTATTTCAATCTCACACATAACCAATAAATGTGACCACCATTACTCTGGATCATGTACTCACCACTGTCTGCCATATTTACAGATTTTACATTTTACTTTACATTAGCATGACATTTTATTTTCCTTTAAACTGTGCTCTGTAGGTCACATTTGGATTTAATGTTTTCCACAGTGGCTGTTTGGAGATTTGCAACACACATGGTTAAAGAAGAAGCTAAGTAACTAAGTAGCTACATACTAAATACAACAGTAAGTGAATGCATCACTGTTCATTTTCAGCATTGATGCGGTCACCTCAGTAGTATGTTCAGTCTCCATGATGGTGGCTACATAATGTAAGTAAGGTCAGTAACAGTGGTGACAGCTGGCATTATTTAAATCAACAGAATGTAACTTTGCTGAACAACAGCGCCCTCTGCAGCCATGAGTGGTTATGAATTGTGTTGCGCTCCAAGTCTGAGGGTTAAGCAGTTTTCATGTACAGAAAACAAAGACTAACAAACAAGTAAAAAAGTGGAAGGCAAAAGTAAAGTCACACAGCTTAAAAGCTATTTACCAGCGGCTGATGAAATTACCAGCTGACACACAGCTCGTACAAACACACACAATTTGTGAATGTGCTTGGGGCACTTCAGATGCAGGGCTGTCTACCTGCTTCACAGAGCTGTGTTTTTCTATCAAAAGTCAGCCAAAAGTTTACGTAATCAAACAGTGTTGAGACTTTGCCTGACAAGTTAAGGTCTATGATGCGTTACTACAGTGTTACAGAGGAAGTGAAGGTTTTGCTCATACAGCATTTTGAGTTCAGTTTATTTGTATTTGGCCATGTTGCAGCTTATGTAAATGGAAGAGGTTGTACCTCTTCCTCCTTGTCTAAAAATGTATTGAGAAGAGTTTCCACTCAGTAGTGAATACTACATTAGTGATTTTTTTTCTCCTTTCTGCTCAGCGTGAGAGTCTCTACTGCATTTAACTGTCATCAACTGACATACTGACAACTTGCTACATAAAAAAAAAGCTTTCCAGCAAGTCTTATAAATCACTCTTTACATCACAGATGGACATATGTCAACCCCAAATGTCTGATCATCAGGCCGAAGTATCAGTGTTTTGTTTAGTGTTTATTGCTGGTGCATCATGCTGCACTGACCAGTCACCACCTGTCAATCTCATGCTGTCCAAACCTGTATAAATGATATACATTATTTCTATTCACTTGTTAGTGAGATCTCCATTCTAAAACAGCTGGACGACAACAACTGGAAGTATTTTTGTGACTGAAAACACACTTTCTACCTTTTTTTTTTTTTTTTAATTTCCACTGAAGACTTTGTGTTGCTCTCGTTTTGGATTTGATTTTGTACATAAGCTATGGAATGGTTATGGCTGTAGACATATTGAAGAGAAGTAGAAAAGAACTTTCACCCCTGAACTCAACAGAGACTGTTCATTCTTCTTTCCAGTGCACACATTCTATTAGTGATTAAGGATTAATACACAGAATTATACATTATTCTTTAACCAGTTACAGTCACTGGATCAGTTACATTCCCAGACCATATTTAATAACTCTGATGACAAAGACAAGTTTGTTTAGGAAACTTTGGCATAAATTGAAATATTTTACAGTATTAAGAAGCTACAAGTCTCTCAACACATTTTACTGATGGTTTAAGTAAACTGGTAGTACAACATCCCCCTCTTGTGTCTCATGTCACTATGACATCCAAATTGAGTATCACTGACCTTGCGGTGTCCTCAAAGTTGTAATGATAAAGCAAAGGTGATGTAATATTAAACATGTAATAACAAAAATGCTGATGTAATAATAAAGAAAAGCTGATGTAATAATAAGAGAAAGGGAGGTTGAGTCACAAATTCATTGTGACTGTGAATGGACATTTCACCTGTGGGTTCCAACACTTCACTTTGGTAAGGAATTTAACATAAGTTTAACTTAGTGATGGAAAGCATCCAAAACCTAGTCATACACTGATTTATGTACTCTACAAGAAACAAATGTGTTCTACAGCAACAAGTAGCATTCAACCTCCGCACACACACTGTTCCCCAGCAGTGTCTTAGAGATAGAATCAACAGACATTGTGATTTTGATATTAAGGGTGACACCTGACAAAGAAGGGTTTAGTGTAATAAAATCTGCTTTTGTATTACTGTTTCTGATTCATTCAAAACACATCAAGCTCATGTTCTTATCAAAGCTTTGGTCAAATTCTTTGTTCACTTCATTGGCTTCAAGATTTAACTGATCATGAGCATCAGGTCTGCATATGATCATTACTCTACAGATCTTTCCTTCAGATTGAGCTCCTCGGAAAGGAATGGATCATTGGTAGAGAGGATGGTGATCATGTGTGAACTTGCTTCTGCTCCTTTGTTTCGCACCATGTCGATCACGTGTCCGGCTTTCTCTGCCCTGGGTTTGGCTCTGGCTGCCTCACGCTCAGCATCAGTTAGAACTCCACGTTCCAGGAGTTCATCCAGCAGTTTGTTCAGAACAGGATTAGACACTTGGTCGATGAAGTCTGGCCGAGCCTGTAGCAGCTTCTCCTCTGCTGAGGTGTTGCTCTCTATCCTTGGCTGCTTTTCATCTGGAGAAGGTGGGCCTGAAACAAGAATTTGATTCAACAATCAGCGGCCATATATCGACAGAGACCAGCTAGAAATGAGAAGAATTTCAAAAAACACAACTGGTGCACTTCCATGGTAAGGAGACACAGGCTGCTGTGCTAACATCCTTTGCTACACAGGCTATAGAGACATTGTGTCAGTCTGGCTTTAAATTTTTTCCAACTTTCCCAGCCTCTGTGGCACTTGCTTTACTTATGTTTTATCTGAAGCCTGTTATTATTCTTATCTGGAGTACTTGTCATTCACTCTATATAAACACTATACTATATACCCAAAATATACTACAAAATTACATCAACAACCCCAAAAATGTAAATTAAAAGAGAGTTCGTCTCAAAGAAGATGTTGAGAAAAGGTCACACATCCATCAAAAAATACAGTGGCTTCACAAGTTATTCAGAGACATTTGTGTTATAGATTTAATGTAAAATAACTACAATTTACATAGACTACACAACAGTAACAATACATGAATACATGCATCTAAAAAATGTATTCATGTACATCATGTGTCTATATGTGTCGCTATTCTCACCACATTTTGAAGAGTACGGTCTAGACCTGCTCTACATGAAAAGTGCTTTGAGATGACTTTTGTTGTGATTCTGCGCTATATGAATAAAACTGAATTGAATTGGAAAAAGTATGCATCACTATTTAAAAATCTCTGCTATACACTCAGTGTTTCTGTCTTTACCAGCCAGATGAAGAACATGCTTCCAGACTTCTATCTGTCTTTGGTCTTTCATCATCACGGTCATTTGCTTTATGCTTTTTGTCAGGATGATCTCAAACGTTGCATGGTAATTTGGTCCATAACCTCCAAAAAACAGGGCACGCTGAAATGAAATTAGGTGATGTTTTTAAAAATGTTTAAAATGATTGTACCTGTATTATGTATAATGCTCATATTCATCGTCTGCGGAAGTTGTGTCTGATACTCACCTCAGGCTGTATATGATAGTCCCCTGGGGTCACTGTGGACGCTGTAATTTTGAAATTTGTGGAGGTGACACAACGATGGGGCCTCTATGAACTCAGAATCATCATGTTGTGCTTTTACCTTAAGTGATATCAGAACATTTTGTTTTGAGTTTTACAACTTCCAATAATCTAATTCAAAAAGAAGTAAATCTGTTCAGTTTCACATGCCTCTTATCCAGTGCTTTTACGGTGATGACACGTAGACTAAAGATGCATTTCTATGAGTATTTAAGCGTATTGATGGCCACTATAACTTAAGGCTCTACCTCATTCACAGGCACGTTGCTTGCCAGCAGAATGAAATTGATGATGACGATGCCTCTGAATCTTGGTCGCAGGAACACAAGGATACGTCCATTTATTGGTTTGGTCAAGAAGTTCTTAAACCTCTTGATGATGTCCCATACAATGCCAAAGGCAGAGAGGTGAGGGATGTCCACGACCACGTGGGTTTCCGTTATCTCCAGTGGTTGTATGACGCTCATGCCATCGTCGGTGATGTGGACAACAGAGAGGCTTTCAGCGACCAGTGCTGTGAATATACAGTAGAATCTAGCATTAGCCACGTAACAGTTTCATGTTATTTCCATGTCAAAACACTATGCCAGAATTAAGGTGAAGACAAAAAAGAAAGTTCTATTTTAGGTTGGTTTGATGGGTGATTCCAAGGCACAGCAGTATTCTTACCAGGTTCTGGTTCACAGTGTGGGAGGTACAGCTTAGAGATAGACTCCTGAGGACAACTGATTCTGAACAATGGTCCTCCAGGTACCTTGTTAGCCGGTTGGAGGAGCATGTCATCCCAGATCAAACACTTGTACGTGACCTCCCCTTCATGAGTCACATTGAACACCAGCCCAGTAAAAGAACAATGGAACAGACCTGAACCAGGGAACTTGAACCTGTACAAAACACAGTGATTTAAAGGAAAATACGGATTTATTACAATGTGGATCTTTTTTATTCATTCGTTGCGATTAATTAGAACACTATTCTCACTGTGGTAGAATTTAGTGAAATGCATATAAATATTTCCTGAATCACTGTATAATTGGCCTAAAATAATTGTAATAACTCATGGGATCACCGCAACCTTTGATGCGAGACTATTTAGTTAAGAGGATTGTAGTGTGTTGGTGTTTAAGATAAGCAAACAACTGTTCCTACTGAAATGTGTTACCTGGCGTTTTGTTCAAAACCTGTCACGACAATTTAAGTAAGACAATTTACCATTTAACAGTGGGAAAAAGTTAGTGACAAAGAGTTGGATCTTTCACTTTGCAGTCCCTCATCATCACTGCTTTGCTTAAGGACATAAATCTAGGCAAGAAGAGTCTTGGTCAGTGAGGTAACTGAGAACCCAGCGGTCACTCTCACAGAGCTTCAGGAGTCCTTTCTGAAGCCTCAGAAACAGGAGAACCTGCCTAAAGGATGACCATCTCAATCAATCAGGCCTTTATGGTAGAGTGTTTAGATGAAAGCCACTTTGAGTAAAAGGCATGTGAAAGTGCAGTTAAAGTTTGCCAGATGACATTTAAACAATTCTGAGAGTATGAGTAACAAAGATTCTGATCTGATGAGAATAAATTAAACCCTCAGGGCAGAACTCCAAGCAATATACCTGGTGATCACCTTGCTGAAACTTTCCCTATGGTGAGGAATGGTGGTGGCAGCGTCACGCTGTAGGAGTGCTTCTTAGTGGTAGGGACAGGTCTGGTCAGAGCTAAGGGAAGGTTGAATGCAGCCAAATTCAGAGAGAAAGAAGCCTGCTCCACGGTGCACATGACCTGAAACTGCTGGAGTGGCCTTAAGACAAGTCTTTGACTGTCCTTGAGTTTATTAGGACTGTCTATTGACTTCGATCAATGTTCTTCCTCTGTATGTTTTGGGGTGAAAAAAACAAACTAGATATGTGTCATAGTTGTGTTTCATCAATCTAGCAAACCTCAGTGTTTTTAATGTGCAAACCTCATGTTAAGTTTCCTTGATACAGATAATAGATCATGTTGCATTTGCATACTTGCTATGAGGAGGCCGCTATAAGGAGATGTGACATTTTCTAATAGAAGCTCCTTCATGGATCCTTTGGAGGATTTGTAAACTAAGTTAAAATCCATTTGACTTTCATCAAGTCACACCCCATTTTTTATACCATTTATGACCAGAATGTTTTTTAAGCAGTAGCCATTCACTGTATTTACATTTTGTAATTACTTCTGTTAATATCATTTCGACTATTAGTGGCAATGTCCTCTATTCTCGCACTGGATTGAATTTACCTATCTACGCATTGGGGATTCCCAGGAAACAACATTTTAAAGTTTTTAACCACTTAACCTACACATGGGGACAGATTTGTTGGTATCCTGACAGCATTCTGAAGCAATGCTTCATTCCTCCTGAAAAGTGATTCAGTTAAAAAGTAAACGTCTCATATATCCTGCCTGACCTATAGTATGTTGACCAGAGAAAATTGATATGATATGCTAATCTAGCTCTGGACAGATTTGTTGGTACCCGCTAAACTGTCTATTCATGTTTCAAACTAATTGTTTTAATTAGTGTCACAGGTGTCTTCATCCATTTTATCAGCCAATCAGCCTATTTAAAGAGAGAAAATGTGCCACTGTGTAGTTTTGGTATCACTGTGTGCACCACACTGACCATGGGCCAGAGAAAGAAAAGGAGAGAGCTGTCTATGGAGCTCAGAAAGAAAAACGTAGATAACCACCTTAAAGGTAAAGGCTATAAGACCATCTCCAATGCAGCTTGATGTTTCTGCGACTACAGCTGCAAATATTATTAAAAAGTATAAAGGTCCATCGGAACTGTAGTCAGCCTCCCAGGACGTGGCTGCAAGAAGAAATGCAACCTCAGGTTGATCAGCAGGATGGTGTGGATGGTAGACAAATAGAGAAGGAAAACATCTAAAGCAATTCAAGCTGAACTCCAAGGTCAACGATAAGTCCACTATCTGATCACACCATCGTCACCTTTTAGACAACCCTGGGCTCCATGGCAGGAGAACTCCATTATTGAAACAATAACATAAAAAAGCCAGAATGGAATTTGCTAAAATGCATGTTGACAAGCTGCAAAGTTTCTGGGAGAATGTCCTTTGGACTGATGAAACAAAACTAGAGCTTTCTGGTAAGTCACATCAGCCTTTGTGTTCACAGACAGAAAAAGATTACCATACTTAATGTGAAACATGGAGGAGGTTCAGTCATGTTTTGGCATTCAAGAGAGAAACATACTGTCCAGTGTCAGAAAGCTCAGCCTCAGTTGCAGGTCGTGGGTCCTCCAAACAGGATACATGACCCCAAAACTCACTGTTAAAAGCACTCAAGAATGGCTGGAAAAAACATTGGGCTATTCTTAAAGGGCCCTCTATGAGCCCTGATCTTAATCCTATTGAACATCTATGGAAAGATCTGATAAATGCAGCGTGCAGAAGGCACCCTTCAAACCTGAGACAGCTAGAGCAGTTTTGCTCAGGAAGAGTGGGTCAAAACACCTGTTACCACATGCAGAAATCTCATCGTGAACTACTGTGATTGCTTGTTGGCAGTGACTGCTGCTAAAGGTTGTGCAACAAAATATTAAGGGTCTTCATTAAGGGTTTTTGTCCATGTCATTTTAATTTGGTTTATTATCTAAAATATTCAGTTGAATTAAAAATCAAAAGCAATGTCTATGTTTAACATGGAATGATGGCAATGATTGATGCCATTAATTTTTGTCAGTTTCAAATTATTTCAGAGATGGTTGTGGGTTTTCTCTTTCATGGAAGGGTGCAAACAAATTTGTCCACACCTGTATGCTGTCCCTCTCTGCTGTTATTGCAGTCCATGTAGCTCACAGCTTCATCCCTATACCACTGCTCTGCCACCAGTGTCGAGGCTCCATCTAAAGCTTGGCTGCTAATCATCTGGATCTATCCCTATATATCTCTTTAACTAACTGGGTCAGTGTTAAAGACTCAATTAAATAATGTCCCTCCATTCATGCTGTGTTTTTCCTGAGTGAAATGATATTTCTTACCTGTATGACATGCCTACTCTTTCTTTGGTCACCTCAGGTGTGAAGCTTGACCAAGCCTGGAATCCAGAAAGGTAAAATAAAGTTAGTTGTTTGTCCAGTGATACCAGTTTTGTATTGTGATACCCAACTGTAGTAAGTGGGTGCTATGAGGTGCCATAAGAAATACTCACACTATCCATTTTCAGCTTAAAAACACTGTAGAGAGTCAAAGAGAATCCAACACAAATACTGGGGTTGATAGGCTCAGTCAAAGCGGTGTATAAAGTATGAATGAGAGTTTTTGTGTCACCAGAAATAGTCCTTGGCTCTTTGGTCTGGCCAGAAATGCTTGGACAGTTAGAAGTCTTCCCACACCTATGACAGAAAAAATGACTGTTAGCTGAGACATAAAATGTTTCCTGCTGTACCACAGTAATAAGAAATTCTGATCATTCACGCCTTAAAAGTATATGTAGGCTCCACGATTGGAAACGAACAGTGTCAAAGATAAAGGATTGACAAATGCTTTTGTTGACATCTCACAGTCAGATTACAGCTCACTGTTTTTGTATGGGGCTAGAACAGTGACACTGGCATCACATTACATGCTGGAACTGCTTTCTCAACCCAACCGGTCGAGGCAGATGGCCGCCCACCCTGGATCTGGTTCTGCTTGAGGTTTCTGCCTTAGAGGGAATTTTTCCTCTCCACTGTCATCTAGTGCTGCTTATATGTCCATCATGAACTCTTTGCCCCTCCCCCCTGAGAGTGAAGACAAGTGACAGTGACAAAAACATCCAAAACATAAAAAAGACAAATCCACAGACTGAGACTGAAAGCACATCATAATGCAAAAAATATCACAATGAAATAAGATGATGACATTGTAAGACTGTAATTCTGTGTTTTATTTCTCAGTGGAGCTTATTTCAGTGCTAATACAACTTTTTTTTTTTTCCCAGTACCAGTATTTAAATGCCAGTGTTTCCTTTTCCAGTTTAGGTTTTGTTTCCAGTGTAAGAATTTTACTGTCACAGTTTTAGCTTCATAATTTTGAGGCTAACAACAGCAGAGTGGATTCAGCTCCTTTGAATAACTTTCGGTTTACTGGTCACAGTAAAGGCTTGACTGACTGGTCTCTCACTTCTCTTTCACACAGTTTACCTTGTGGCGTCTGACCTCGAGGTGAATGACGGGCGCGAAACTTTTAAATAACAATGAGTCGTGTTTTTTAACGACACTGACAACATTAGTTTTATAGAAAAAAAAAATGTGTCACAGAGCAGAGCTGCTTCAGAGTTCTCTCGTCTCTTAACTTCGTCTAACAACCGCACGCTACCGACGCCTGCTATTTCCTGATCGTGTTCTTCCTGCTGTCACACAGGGAGGTTAGGTGACGAGTCAGGGGAGTTCTATAAAGAGCTGTTTTCTTCCTCTTCCTTAGTTTCCTTTCTTCTTCTGCTTCTTCTTCTCGACGTCTAGATGCATCGCGGCACATTGCTGCCTTTCACAGGTTGGGATCAGACTACAGGTAAACCTGCAGCTATATAATTTGAAGCAGGTCAGTTAATGAATGAGGAAATACTGAGTCTTTTTCCACCTTTTCTAATTTAACAGCTGAATTTTATCTACATTCTATATCATCATGCTGTTTCAAGTCCTGCTCTTCATTGTAGTTCTGGTGAAACAGCTGTTACATAAAACAGGGATTTCATATGCAGCTGAAACTCAGATGAGGTAGGAAGCACTGCATGGCTCCAGCTGATCAGTTTTTTTTTTTTTTTTTGTCAAATCCAGTGTTTACAGATACATTCAGGGAATACCTGTACATCACCTGTACATCACCTGTACATCTGACATCTGCTCACTCAATTATTCAGATTTCAATGTACTGCAGTCATCCAGTCAGTCAATCATGTGGCACATGTGAAGTGTAGAAATCCATGCAGAGTAGGAGCTTCAGCTCATGTTCACATCGAACGTCAGAGTGGGAAGGTTGTTGGTGCCAGATGAGCTGGTCTGAGTACAGTATCTCTGCAACTGCAGACCTCCTGAGATTTTTTCCACATTGTACTGTAGAGTTCACTCAGAATGTTGCAGTACATAAAAGAATAAATGAAAAGCAGCAGTTATGTGGGTGGAAACACCCTGATGATGACGGAAGTCAGAGGAGAATGGACAGACTGGTTGGACCTGATAGAAAGTAACTAAGATAACCACTGTTTACAACTGTGGTGAGAAGAGACGCGTCTCAGAATACACAACATGTTGGATCTTGAGGCAGACGGGCTATGGCAGCAGAAGAACCTGCTGGTTCAGAAAGCTGAAGCTGCAGTGGGCGCAGGTTCACCAGAGCAGGGTGGCAGAGGACCGGAGAAACGTAGCCTGGTCAGATGAATCTGGATTTCTGCCGAGGCAGCAGATGGTAGGGTCAGAATCTGCCTTGTGTCAGTTTCTTGGCACACTGTGTTGCTAACCATGTACATCCCGTTATCGCCTCATTTTTACCATCTTCTAATGGCTACTTCCAGTATGATAGTGCACCAAATCACAAGGCAAAAATCGGAAACTGGATTTAATGCATTGTGGACTGGTTAGCACAAACTGCATGAAATTTCTTTGCCGAATGAAAAGTATTGTTTTCTTGTTTATGAATCTTATCTGTGTTGCATGTGGAAAAACGCAAAGCCGGAACACATAACATAGGTTATTCTGGGGGACAAATTTCAGACTAAAGATCAGGCTTGGTCCTTTTGGAGACAATGAGATGAAAGCCATGTCTCCAACTGGGAAAAAGCTGGTTGTTTTCCTGTGTTTTGGGGTGGAAAACATGTCCACTAAAGTGCTTCAGATTGGTTCAGATTGTTGTGGATCTCCTCTCTCCTATAGACTTTTATACTAAGGTGTAAGATATCACTACATATGACTACCAAACTCCTTTAACAAAAATAAATAAATGCAAATACCCCCAAAACACGAGAGCCACTAGAATACTGCTGCCTCAATCAGTTAGCAGTGGTGGAAGCATTCAGATATTTACAGTGTACAATAAGTACAAAAGTACAATACTGGTGTCACACATTTGATGAATGTCTGTTAACAGTAACATAGAGAGGGATATTATAGTAGAGCTGCAGTTCATAAACCCCTCATTGCAAAGAGGAATGCACTTTTGAGAGTTCAGTGTCGTGTGGCCTACGCTGAGAGAACAGCACAGGCCTGAATGTCTGACTCCTATAGTAAGGGGATGAGGTGGCCCTGTTATGCTGTGGAGGGTGTTTTCCTGGTATGGTCGTTGCAAAATCAATACAAATGTGTTTTGAGTTGTAATCTTTAACATATGATGAAACATTTCTATCCTGATGGGAGTCGTCTTTTCCATGATAACAATGCCCCCACCATTAGGGCATGAGAGCTACTGGCTTACTAAGAATTAGAACAATACAACAGGTAAGTTTCATTCACTCTTTATTTTTTTTCTTGTATTAATCATTCATACTCCAGCATTTATTTTGCAATATTTACACTTTGCTTTTCTTATCATAGGTTTTGATGCTCTCTCTCTCCCATACCAGCACCTATGATCATCTCTTTCCCACCCTCCCCTCATAGGTAAGAAAACCATGTCAAGGAAGGCTCTTATCCACAGACAGTTGGAGGAGATACTGCTTTCAGCATGGATGGGAAACAATGATGGAAAAAACACATTGAAAGAAGGGAAAAACTGAAATGGTGATTTACTGGTCATAGCTGTTTGCTACATTGTTCACATGGCTTCAGACACTGCACACCATGGATCAGAGCCTTTAAATCAGCCAACATTCTTCTCCTCCAAAGACAATCATGATAATGTGTCCACCAGGAGGAAGGTCTGTCACAGAGGAACTACAACACCTTTTAACCCCACAGTAACAAAATCATGGTCAAATCAGACACAGTTCATTCGACAGAGCACGTTGAGAGAAACGGTAATGAATCGAGTTATGACTTTTAATTCAATTTCTTATTTACTGTTTAAAATCAAATCCTTTCTTTTAATAACACAAAAAACAAAATGAAATCACTATAAGTGACTTAGTGATTACACAAAATGTTTCAGTGTTTTCCCAAGTCACTGTGCCAACAGAGCCAGCAAACTGCTCCACCCATGTCATTTGCACTTGAACAGTTCTGCTGCTGAAAGAGGGGTGGACATGAGGCCAGGGTCACAAATGTTGAGAGCTGCATTAGGTGGATAAAGGCTCAGTGCAGATCAGGATTAGATCAGTAGCAGACCAGTAGTGGGACAGACAATATGTAAAAAAAAAAAAGTATTGTTTGCCTCACAGAAGAGCAAGCGTAAAAGGACTTTGACTTGCTATTAAAATGTATTACATTACACACTCAGATAAAAGTCTACCATCAAATTCCTTTTCCAAAGAAAAGATGAGCTCAGCTTAAAATTAGCTTAACTTCTGTACACAATGAAAAAAAGACGCTGTATTTAACAATACTGTCTTTGTAAACCAACTGTACCAAATGGAAAAAAGGTATAATTACTACAACATAAATGTACAAAAGGAAATATGGGTAAATTACTCTATAATAATGTCAAGAAAAACCTATAAGTGTAACTACATTTCATAATAAAAAGCAATCAAGAAGCTATCGTACCAGGAGTACCATCATCAATCATCACCAGAGTTAAAGGGATGATGTGATTTCCACAGAGGACCCGAATAATACCCTAAACTGGGAGCATGTTGGTAGTATACACAGTAAACAGATTCTCTTTCCCACAAATACACACACACACACACACACTTGTACTTCTATCTTTGTGAGGACCCTCATTGACATAATACCTAGCCCCTTATCCTAACCCTAACCTGAACCTGAACCCTGAAAACCAAGTCTTAACCCTCAAACAGTCCTTTAAACATGTGAGGAGTGGCCAAAATGTCCCCATAACACTCAAAACTGGTCCTCACAAAAAATAGAAGTACTCAAGCACACACACAGACACACACGTGTGTCATAACACTGTGATATGTGGTCATTTGCAGACCCAACCGACTGGGCAGCGTGTTATCAGTCGGTGGATGTGGAGATAAGAAAAAGAGAGGTGTTACAGATGTTGCTGAGGTAAGAATACTGGTCACCTTAGTGATTAGTCAGATTAAAGGCCCCATATTATGAAACAGGACAATTTATCTAAAGGAATTAAACGTCCAGATTGGACGAACACGCTCACTATACTCGCTATACTGAAAACAGGAGTTAAATCCACAGCCTCCCTTTTCAGATCTTTTTAGCCATGGCAACCAATCAGGAGTAATCATATAGGTTTTTGTTTTGGCAACCAGTTTTAATTATTTCAACTCATTTTGGAGAAATCATGTGTTGCCCATCATTTAGCATGGCAGACATGGCAGGGGCCTCGGCTGCCATTGCCGTGGAGAAGTGGCCAGTGAGAGTTGGTGGTGGTTTTGTCTTTACAGATGAGAACAAAACATGGCAGCATAGTTGCAGAATCCACCCACAATTAAACAAGATTCTAAATGTGAACAGATTTAAGATGTAGATTATGTTTTCAGTTTTATCAATACCGTCCTCTTTAATTCTTACCTGCTGTTATTAGCTTATGTGTTGGAATATAAGCTCAGTGATTATATTTTTCTTGCCAAATCGTACCATGGGAGTACATCTTGTTTTTATGTCCACAAGCTTCTCGAATTTTTTTGCAGTGATGATATAATGTAGAAAATTTTATGCCAATCGAAGCCATAGAATAGCAAGTCACGTAACTCTGTCTATGGGAAAAATAAATGGGATTCATAGACCAGGGGCAGCTCAAATAACTGCTCCCACTCGGCAACTCTAGCCAAGTGTCTAGCTCTATGCATCTTGGGTAATCAGATCACTAGTAGACAGCTCTAAGTACTCTCTATTTAAACGAACACATACATCATTCACATTTGTAAGGACCAAATGTGATGTTCTTCTTGTTTTTGGTTTAGTTTTCTTTCATGTGTTCAATAGAACACAGTTGTTTTTAACCAGCAAGAGACAGCAATGTTCTTCACTGTCGTGTTACAGGCAAACCAAATTGGCCAAGATGTTTGACACAGTCGTCAAATATATTGATGCTCGCTTTTTGAAATTTTCAGATGTTGTGGTCAAAGCCAGCTTACATGATGTGAGGACCAGATGAATGAGTACCACTGATGCAGACTACATCAGTTAAGTAGGAAGATCTCAGATCAGATCTCATTGAGTGTCAATGTGTTCTCAATGTGTCTTGGGTGCATTTATACCTGTACCTTGAGCTGTGCACTTGTGATCAGATTATCCAAGCTGCGGGTATGAACAGGGCCTCTATTGACTCTTAAGGTGATAAATTTCAAGTCCTCAAGTATCTGAAAGAGAATTCTGAGTCTCCATTAAATGTCTTGATTACACATAGAGAGGGGGATATAAAAGCATGTGTAGGCAAATATGGGACCTTCAAAACTGTCTGTTTAATCACAGATTTTGCTTCAGTTTCACTTGCGCTAAAGTCCTTGTCTACTGGTAGGCCTTAATTTTTGAGGGTGACAATTTAATAGTAAATGGTGTTGCAATTCCCAGTGTCCTGGAATTTCTGCCCCAAATCATTTATTAATATCCACTAACAAGTTTTGACACTCTACCACACAGGATCAAGTTTGATTTGAAATTTGAGGGTGTTTTTCTCTTTAGTAGCACTGTGTTTGTGCAGACCAGGACATGACCTCTGACCTTCAGCTCTACCTCTCTTGTCCTCTCCACCACTCCCCAGCCTTTCAACGCTCTGTTCAGTCTGAGGGGCTTTCTCTCTGTAAGACTAGTCCCAGCTGCTTGGTTCATTGGTCTTGGGTTTTAGCACAGGCGGTGAAGCTTGTTCAACTACAACATAAACTGAGGCCTTAACGTAAATCCTCATACTTAATTCTAGCTAATCCCTCAATATGCACATCTTATCAGATTTTTAATCACATTCTCACTTTTTCTCACTAGTGTTGCATTGCTGATAGGATACAACAGCATCTACATCCATTGAAACCATGGGAACCATTAAAGGGTATAAAATAAAATAAAGATATATATGTAAATACTGGTACCTGTGTATCTAAGGTTAACTTATACCACAGTGGGTAAATAGTAAGACTCCAAAGAGGCCCAAATGACAAGGCCTGGGTTTGGTCTTTTGTCATTCAACATACAGAGCCTAGGTCATATACACCTATCAAGTCAAAAGTAAGAGGTAAAGTATGGAATGACATTAAATGAGGATTATAGTAATGACAAAAAGTAACACAGGAGGATAACTCAAAGGTAACATTTTGATTTGTTCCAGTAGCTTGCAGTCTGAGGTGTAGTTCATCAAAGAAACCACAAGAGGGAGCAACAGCACTAATCTTCAACCACACACAGGCAGCTGGTTTGAACAAAGCAAGCAGTTTTTCTGTCCTTCCATCACTCTTTGTTCGTTGTGTTTTCACTGATAGCATAAGTACCTGAACAGTACCGTACAAGTTAATTTTACTCTACTCCTATCCTAAGCTACGTTCATTCACCATCTCTCTCTTTCTGCTATATTATTCCTGTTCCCTCCCTCCAGTAACCTCTCCCACTGCTCCAACGTCTTCCTCTTTGTCCTTCCACTCCCAGTTTTTATTGAGCTGCTCTAACATTTTACCATCTTTTTATGTTACCCTTACTCTCAGTAAAGTAAACTTGTTTTTGTCCTAAATATTAGTACCAATTCATTCTCACTTTTCGACATTTAGTACCTAGCTGTTTAGTAGCTGAAACCACGAGTGCCATCATTTCTCCTCCTACTTTCTTATCCTCCTCTTCTTTTGCATTGCTTTTCTTTCTGTAGTGCTGCTTCCTCAAAGCCCCACTTTTGTTGATGTGCTTGCTTGAAACGGTGATGTCTGGACAAACTTGCATTAACAGGCGAACCCAGCAGTGATTGAATCAGTATCTTGAAAAGTGGTTACCTCTGCAAAACAAAATCAGTATCTTCTATATCCCGAAAAGTCCCCTTGCACCCCTTATAAGTGCTGGCAGAGAGAGTCCCTTTCAGTCCAGGACCTCCTATGTTCCTCCTTCTACTTCTGTTATTTTCATGGTTAGGTCCACTTCTCTTCCTTTACTTCTTATTCACCCTTCCACTCTCCACTGCTCTCGCTGATGTCTCCTCTTTCTCTGCTGGTCTTTGATCCTTTCACTTTTCCATCAGTCCATCATCCTCTGTGATGCCCTGAGCTCGAAGCTCTTCCAGAACGTTGTCGAGGTGTCCAGGGTCGGGGAAGCCGTGGCCCGTCAGGTTGGAGCCAAACTCTGTCTTATGGTGGACCTTGAAGAGAAGGAAAAAGTGTCTTTAGTTTCAGTAACAACAAATCTGATATGCATGTATCACAAACTATAGTCAACAACAAATCTGATATGCATGTATCACAAACTATAGTCAGCCAAACTCAAATTCTTGTGTTAGCGTCTCCTGTTATTGAGTATGTACCTCATTCCAGATGACAGTGTCAGATTCTCCCGTAGTGCTCGAAGTACCAACTGAAAAGATCAACCTGCGGTCCCACGCTACTAGGAGCAGTCTCAGCACCTGAAAACAGGTTAGGGTTAAGGATGAAAGGTAAATGTCAAAAACCTTTAAATTATTGTATTAACTATGGATTTACATAGGTTGAGGGGGTATGTCAAAGGTAGATTGTATTTACCTTGCGTCCTTTGTCGCTGTCTGGGAGGTAGCAGTGTCGGGGAAAGCCTCTGGCAGTGAAGGGCTTCCCTGGGTTTGGATGCTCTAGTCCTGAAAGGAGAGTTGGAGGATTAACATTAGTAACAATTAACAATGTAATAACACATCTGAGTATAAAACAAAAACTACTGTTAGCCCAGTTCTTTTCAAGTACCTGAATGCCTGGTGGTATGTTGTAGATGATGCGTATGGTTTTGCAGTCAGGGTGCCCTGGTAGAGAATGAGGGATGACGTGGTATTCCATCTTCCCTGCCGGTTGGTTGCCTGTCTTTACGCCATAGATGGTTTTACAAGTGAAGACTGAAAAGAGATGCAAAAATTGATTGATTATAGAGCTCAATA